>NW_008608857.1:0-47044 GCF_000691845.1 Merops nubicus | reverse complement strand
GTCTGGCGACCTGCGGATTGTGTTTCTTGTGTGGATTGAAGTAATTTATTTGGATAATAATAATAAATCATAATTGGATTAAAATACCTTTTAAAATCCTATGGAAAAATATTTTGGCTAAGTAGACCTAAGTTAAGTTTCTTTAACTGAGCTCAGAAACTGACAGTGAAGCGTTGATCAGTGATATAAAAGCTCAGAAAAGAACATGCCTGTTTTGTCAGATTCTGAGTGTACCTTTTATAGAGAAGTTTTAGTAGTGTAAGAAGGTCTCCAAGTGTATTTCTCTTCCCTAGAACAGAATGTCTTTAGCCTGCTTGGCAGTATTTGGTGTTTCCTTTGTAGCCTAATAAATGCTGTAGTTCCTATGCTGAACTGGGTAGAAAATACAGAAATGTTATCTTAAAAAATTAAGCAAGAAATGACAGTGTGTTGAACAAGAAATAGCAGAAAGTTTAAAAAATAGTAAGGAAGTATACATCAGGTAAGTAGTCTAAGAAAAGCAAAACAAAATCCATAAGGCATTCTTTGGGAGTGCTCTGAGAGTAACTTCGTTATTGTGACAGAAATCTAAAACACTGGGAAGAAGCAGGGAGTAGCAAGTGGGGACCACAGGATTTCATCTGCTGTATTTATCCTGCAGCTCTTCTGCTACCCACTTTTACTTCAAAGTGTTCAGAAACCATTCTGAAAGAGTAGTCAGTTCCTGGAACCAGTAGACTTCTGACATTAAACTTTGGTGCCAGAGAAAATGTGGCATTATATGTCCTTCTACACTGTTATCTTTATAGAGACATTTTGGAAAGGAAGAAAATTGTGTTTTTTAAAATGGCATATAATCAAAATGCTTATTGTAAAATGCACGTTCTCATAAGATTAATATGTAGATGGTATTTAAACATTTTATTTAGTAGAAGTGCAAAAATTATCTTTTAGCCAAAATAGTCTTCTCTAAGCAGGCTGCTGCTTTTGCAAAGCTTTGCGAAGCTGTGAAGGATACATTTCTCCACAAAAACTTTACAGACTCTTTATTTGCAGCTCCTCTCCAAGATAACATGGCAAACCCCAAAGAGAAAACTCCAATGTGTCTGGTAAATGAGTTAGCCCGTTTCAATAGAATTCAACCCCAGTATAAGCTCCTGAACGAAAGAGGGCCTGCTCATGCCAAGGTAAGGTCACAGCTCCAGGTGCTGAGCCACACCTTAAATGCTGAACACATAATGTCATGGTCTGGACGAGTGCACTTACCAAACACAGCCACATTTCTAGTCTGAGGGGTTTCTTACTGGTCTTTATTTTGTCCCTTTTATTTTTTTTTTTCACACTTTGAGAAAGTGTGTCTGTATTTCTGTTGAAGATCTGTAATTCATTTTGTGCCTTACTTTGACTTCCACCTTTGAGTTTGTATTTGTTGGTCTCTATAAAGACCTCGTGAAGGTCTTTCCAGGATACCACCACCCTTTCTTAATCATTATGGAGCATTTACTCTTTAAGCTGCATGAATCCTCCCCAGTCAGTGTGCATCTGATAACTGCTTCTGCGTTTGTTTCCTGGTAGTGCAGATGACACCAAAGCTCATGTGTGCCATTTCATTTTTTAATGTGCTTATTGGTATGGTTCTGCATCCAAAAAGTTGGTTGCATTGATACTGTGTTTTTCGACCTTGCATAATTCTCACTGATGGTGTCGTGTATTTATTTTACTACCTTTGTTCCATTATTGTGAAAAAAGATGAGCTTTGATTGTGTCAGACTAAAAAAGATTGGGTTTAGCTGTTCATATTCTTCAACAGTAAAGAAATTTGAGGTATGTTACATTCTTACTATACTTGAAATTTTAGCAGGGTAAGAAATAGTTCACATACATTTATTACTTTTAAAGCAACTAATATATAAATTACTTGAGCTTGCATTAGCTGCAGTTTTGAAAGCCATATTTTTAATTAATATATTATTTTTTTCAATTTTTCAGTTTACCTCTTAATATTTTTACAGTCATACTGGTCAAAAAAAAAAAAAAATATGTGCTCTGTAGACTCAGAAGAATATTAAGTCTGATTTTGACCTGTGCAGCAAATGAGAAAAACAGAGAGGGAAAGGGGATGAAGAACAAGGGTGATGTTAATAATCGCAGAATGTCAGGGGTTGAAGAGACCTCTGGAGATCATCAAGTCCAGCCCCCCTGCCAGAGCAGGACCATCTAGTCTAGGGCAGGTCATACAGGAACAAAGAAGCAATGGCAAGAGAAAGTGGGTGGTGGCGCAGAGAAGAGGGAAGGGGAAGGGCTGAGGGACATAGCACATCAAAGGACCGTGAAGGAGAGGAGGTTCTATGTGCAGAAAAAGTGAGGGGGAAAGAATTGCCAGAGCTGATGGAGGCTGACCTTAGGAACAGAGCGGAGTGAAAACAAGCACAAAGTGTGGTGGCCTTTGTATTTCTGCTCTCTGGCCATCAGGTAAATCAGGTTGGACAGGAGGAATACAAACTTCCCCAGAAAATTAGTGAGAAATTCCTCTCAGCCTGTAGCAGTATTGCCTGCTCTGGTCTTGCAGAACTTGAGTACTTAATTAGCTGCTCCAGATTTTGGGCTTAGGCAGTTTTATTCCTTTCATTAAACTCCTATCTACTACTACGCGTGGGATTTTTTTGGTTAGATGTGGTAAGTGAGAAAGTTTGAGCTCTGGCTGTATAAATTTACTGAGCAAGCCCTTTATAGTTTTGATTTTGAACAATCCTGTTCGTTGGTCTGAGCACTAAGAGGAGAGTTACAGGTAGTTAAGTGGCCATTAGTCATTGTATTTTTATTGAAGTTTAGTATTGCCCTCGTATAAAAATACTACACTGATGCTTTGTGGCAAAATATAAAATATATAACCTCCAGATACAGCAGTCAAATTCCAATTCTTTTAGTAGAAAGGATGTATATTTGTAACTAATTCGTGGGTTTTTTTTATATATTTAGCTCTAATACCCAGCTTAGCTTTCAGATGGGGTAGGGTTTGACACACCACATCATTAAGAGACTGTTTCTCTCTTCTCCCTTGTCTGTGAGGAACTTGTCATGACCGCTGTGGAAAAAATGAAATAGTGATAGGAACTGTGATACAGGGACTTGCATTATGCCTTTGAAAATTCCAGTAGGCCAAAACTCAAGGCTGTAATTAAAACAGAAGTATGTACCTATAACGTTGAGTTCATGTGCCCCGTGTGTGTGTGTATAGGCCTGGGTCGGGAGGCACACACATACCTGTGTTCAAATACTTGTTTGCAAATACATGGTAAATGAAAATGTATGCAAAGGCATATTTAAATATCATGCCCATCTCTAGGTATCTAGTCCTAGATCTAGCAAGCTTAAATAATTTTTAAAACTAGAGTGAAGGTAACTATCAAAATGAAAATTGATTTCCTGCTCACACTAACATGCAGATTTCTTTGTTGCCTCAAGTTAGTCTGTTTTCTGAGCTGTGTGTATCTTAGTTTGCTGTGTGTATCTGACATCAAATCCTGCCTTAATATATGGAACTGATACAGACAAGACGTTGAGTTATTACCCTCGATCCTCTTGTTCTTCCATGCTTAAGTCTAAACAGAACATGTATGTATCGTACAGAGGACAGACTACCTAGCAGTATCTTACAGTTCTCTCTTCACTAGAGAGCACATTAAAAACCTGCAGTTTCATTCAGAAGGGTAGTACTTCTTTCTTACTTTATGTTTTTGAACATATTTGAGTTGTGACTGTCCTAACAATATACATTATTTTCAGAAATCAGGTTGTGTGACAAGTTCTTTCACTGGGTAGAACTATTTGGGCCAAATTCTCCACTGCCTTGAAGAGTGTTCAATCATTTATATTATTTCAGAATTACTACAATTTTTTTTTTCAGTAGCATTCATCACCTGTTTTATACAGGTACAAATGCTCTTTACCTGTTTACTATAGGTGGAGTGACTAAAAGCATTCAAATGCATGAAGAAATGTGGTCTTAACTGACCTGTATATAATCTTCCAAGAGCAGAGGATCAATCTGCAGTCATTATTACTTGGTTTAGAAATTATTCTGTTCTTTGATTGTTGATATGAACATTACAGTATTTTACTTTGTCATTTGAAAGGCCAAATGGTGCCCACTGATAAGGACTCGCTGATCACTGTGAGAAACAAATGTGTTACCTGGGAGTTGAATATGATGAAAAGAGAGCATGCTTTCAGTCCTACAAGCTATTGTATGGATTGGTCTGACCCACAATGATAATCTTGCCAGTGTTTACCTGTTCTTTGTCTTTGAAGATGTTCACAGTGCAGCTGACTCTTGGAGAACAGACATGGGAGGCCGAAGGAAGCAGTATTAAAAAAGCCCAACATGCTGCTGCTAGCAAAGCCTTGAATGAAACTACCCTTCCCAAACCAACGCCTAGACCACCCAAAAATAATGTTAACAATAATCCAGGTATGACATTTTCCTCTCTGTGTTAAATCTTGTTGAAGTGTTGGAATATTACACCATTAATGAATAAATTTAGCAAGGTGTAAGTTAAGTTGGAGGGTAAGAATCAACATAGCTGTCTGATAGGTATGACAGTATAATGAAGTAGCCCTGGGAGTTTGCACAGGAGAGTTTTTAATGCTAAAAATGCATGAAAAAAGGTTTTAATGTTTAAAATGACTGAACTCTTAAGTGAATATATTTTTTAGATAAGGCTTTGATGTATTGGTGAGTGTATGTGCTCAACAGTGGGCAGACAGGACAAAACCAGGTTGAATTGACCATTTTTATTGTGGTAGAACACTTTCTTAAAATGGAGTAACTTTGTGGATAGCCTTCTCTGTGTTGGGGAAAAAAGCAAGAGTAAATTTCCTGTAGAACTTGTGAGTATTATTGTGAGCATTAGGCATTAAGGCTGGCTCGAGTGTAGTGTAGTGGTGTTCTCTTGCTCCCCTGGAGGTCAGCACGTCGCTTCTCCAGAGCCAGGACACTGGTTTTGCCCAGTGTTCTTCACAGTCACCGACTTCGACTGCTTAGAAAGAAGGAGGCTCAGACCTATGTGAAAAGGGATCCTGGATTGGATTCTTGGCATTGCAGAGTACTACTCAGCTTCTAGATTTTTTTTGGCTCTGAGCATATTCTTAAAGGGAAAAGCTGATAACAAAAGAAGTAGACTTTTCAAAAATGAATGTAAAAATGTTATCACTTTACCCTGTAATTTTGCTCCAGGAAAGGTGTATTGTACATGCACAGGTATCTTCTCATCAGAGTGATATCCTGCATTTTTATTACATAGTTGAGTTCATAGTCATTCCTTGCTCTGTAAAACATAAAAATTGTTGATAGAAGTTTTTGGATACATATTGTTTAAAAATTTTCATCATGTGGCAAACAAAGCCTCAGTGGTGGATGGGTTTAAAGCTACATTCGTTTCGACCTCTTATGAAATTATTTTGAGAAAATATTAACTCCTTTTGATTAGAATGTACATTTAGCTTATATAGGTTTTCTTAAAACAGCGTAAGTGGGGAATACTGTAGCTGGGCATTTTATTTAAAAAAATAAGTAAACAAGCAAAGTCACTGTATAGCTTTTTATCTGGAGACCATGCAGGTAGGCAAGTGCTGGCTGTTGGGGTTTGTGCTGTGTCAGCAGTAGATGGCAGCAGTGACACTGATTTCCACTAACTATTTCCAGTTTCTTAGATCATTCCTGTTAGATCATTAGTTTTTACTCATAGCCTTAAGTTTTCAAGTCTTGCAAATAAGAAGTTTTCTTTTTGCAAGATTACCAAACAACTTCAGTAATGTCTGGTACTGCTTTCTTGTTTCAATGCCTCTGTGCTCTATTTGTGGTTTTATTTAATACTATTCTGTGGGAAGATATATTATTCTTTTATCTTTATAGTTTCAAAAAGTATCATAATATGTTACAAGGACTTTGGAAAGATGAATAACTGGCTTGATTATAGCACTGACTTTCATTCATACTATTCTGCGTAGAGAATGCACTGAGATAAATGTTTAAATGTTCTTTTTCATTGCTTGTGATTAAGTTGGGACCTATGTTCCTATCTTTTAGAGAAACTGAAATTTCATCATAGTTGTTTCTTTTTTAATTGAAGACAAAAAAAAAAAAAAAAAAAACCCGAACGTGCTGCTCATCTCAGTCCTGCTTGTGTGTTTTGCAGGATTTGTGGTTTAAGTGTATTTTGTGTTTTGCAGGTAGCATAACTCCAACGGTGGAGCTGAATGGTCTGGCTATGAAGAGAGGAGAGCCTGCCATCTACAGGCCTTTGGATCCAAAGCCAATTCCCAATTACAGAGCAAATTACAATTTCCGGGGCATGTACAATCAGAGGTTTGTACTTTCTGTTGTTTGAGGGTTTTTATCCTTTGCTTATCAATGTGTTCCAAATCTTTATGAATTTCTTAGGTTAGTGCAGAGTAAAATAAAACTAATATTTTTACTGAGAGTCTCTGCAGCCTTATTTAGAAACATGCATAATTGTTTCTAAAAGCAGAGCGGTGCCCTAGGCAGGTCCCCAGGAATGAGGACCTGTAAACCAGCTGCTCCTGGTTTTCCAGTGAGCACACTGGAATTGCAGCCTGCAGCCCTGGCAGTGAGGACATGAGGCATGAACTTCAGCAAGAGGTTTTGCTTTGCTTTTGTGTCCTCTGATTAGAATCTGTATCTTTAAAAATGAAGCACTCTTCTCTTGGAAATTGGATATGAAATTAAGAGGGCTGCATTTTAAAAGTTGACCCATTTTTCCTTATTCTTCCACAGAGAAATTATAGTAGATCAGGTCTTTTGGAGCTCCAAAAGTGATATCAAGTGTAATCTGTAAAATAAACAAAACCACCCCAAACAAACAACAACAAAAAACCAGGTCAGGAATTTCAAATAGCATGTTTTATCAGTGGAAAATGTTGCCTCTCTTACAAGGTCTTGCTTAATCGATTTCCTGTTCGTTTTTCTGCATCTCATAATTATAAAAAAAGAATGAGGTTCTGAACTCTGAAGTGTTTTGATTCAAAATTACTCTTTTATTAGAAACTGAATTTACAGCAATGTTTAAAATTAAGGAGTTAAAATGCAGCATTTCAGAATTGTCTAAGGAAAATAGTTCAATCGACTCAATCTTATTTTACTTTTCCCCAGATTTTTAAATCATGATAACTTCAGGGTTTTAAATTTCGTTCTGATTTTTTTTTTTTTTAAACAGCAACAGCACCTGGAAATGTAAAAGGCAAAAATAAGTTGGAAGAAAACTCTCGTTACTGTACAGAACAGTGCCTGATTATTGTACTGCTTGTTATATTTCCAGTCACTGCTGTCTTTGCCTACATACATCATGGCTTAAAAAGCTAATTATGGTGCCTGAAATGAGTTTTGCTAATATTTAGAAATCCTACAATTTTAAAAATTACTTTTATAATGAAATTAGCTTGACTAACAGATCAAAAGGCTACACTGGAAAAAAATGCAAGTTAGGAAAAGACCCATAAAATGGGGAAATCTGGAATCTGAACTTAGTTACTGAACCATTTGTGGAAGCAGAGCCCCAAATGCTTGGCAGTCCCTAACTTTTTAGATTTTTTTTTTTTTTTCATAGAAAGTTAGTTCTTCTAGTGCAACCTTTAAGTTTGCTTCTCTGGGAACTTTCTTTCATGGGAACTGTGTTCTCGTCTTAGGGTAAAATGGTACCTGAGCTGTATTTCTGTGGGCACATTAGGTAGCCCAGGGCATTTGATTTTTCAGATCACAAAACAAATGGGCAGCTGGGGACAGAAGGCCAGAATCTGTGCCTGCCTGCTTCATTGTGCTTACCTGGGTGTAGCTGTCCACGCAGGACAGCTAATAATATTGTGGCTAGTAAACTGATGAGTAACTAAACCTAAGTGGTAAGGAGCTGGGTGTGCCTGCCCGTCTGCACAAGCACATACCCTCTGTGCGTGCACCAGCTCAAACACCAATCCCAGGGTGAAGAGGAAACAGAAGAGTGATGCCATATAGTACTGTTTTGGGACTACTCTTCTGCTGGAGATAATTATTCATTTGCATGTGTTGCTTTGAGAGGTGCTGCGCTGTTATAATCCCAGTGAAAAAGTCCCTTAGACTCTGCAAGGCGCCCTGTCAAATGCTGTTTATTGGGGCTGGCTGAGCGAGAGCAGCGCGGTGCGGGTCACCTTCCACGCCCGCCCCTGGGCCTGAGCAGTGCAGCAGCAAAGGGGGCTGCAGAGCACGTGCAGCTCGCCGTGCAGGCCCTGGCCACAGCAGAGTCTGCCCTCCTCACTCACTCACCCTCTCGCAGGACTTTCCTACAGGGGGACAACTCTGTCCTTACTGGCCTCAAAAGGGGACCGATGTTCAGAGGAGAAGCTCTCTGTGCTGTTAGGTGAAGGCAAGGCCGTGCAGGTGGCATGGAGGGGAGCTGCCCATGAGCCCCTCCTGCATACCCAAACTCCAGCCATGCAGGGGAAACTTGTGCTCTTCAAGGAACAGGCCTGTGTCACATCATGTGGGTGTCTTAGATACATGACTGCATCTTGCAAAGCTTTGTCTGTCACGTTTGTGTTTGAGGGATTTAAGAGGTGTAATGATAAAGATGTTTGCTGGCTGACTTTGGAAAAACTTCTGTGTTACCTGTCTGCCCCCCAAACTTTTAAACAAATAGGCAAAAAAAACCCTTTTGGAAGAAACTTTAAAAACTGTTTGAAATTAGAAACTGAGAGTTTGCTTAGAATAGGTTATGTCTCCTTAAATACACTGTAATTTCATTCTGAACAGCAGATACAGATTGGAGAGAGTTAAAATGTAGGGAAGGGAAGAATAGTCCTGAGAGTAATGTGAGTGATTGTTCAGTGAGCAATGTAACTGTTCTGGAAACGGCTGATTTAGGCCGTTAGATGGCAGCATGAATTTGTGTTTTGGTGCAAGGATGTCCCAGCAGAAGCACTCTTTCAAAAGCTGGCTTTTCCTGTTCTGGAGCTTTTAATTACATTAAGATGTCGTAATTCCAGCATAAATAAATAAAAACAGGTTTGCTACGAAGCCTTGTACATCACACTGTTATTGGTCTGCTGCTGTACCAACGTGATGGTGTAATGATCCACGCCCAGAGCTTTTCATGAGTTCTTGTGTTTATCTTCTGCGTGCTGCATTTCACTTCTCCTGGCCTGTTTGTTCCCACTCGTTGCCTGCCTCCCACGCAGACGCATTGTTATAAGGAAAGTGTTGAGTACAGCTGTGCTAGGATTTTTCTCTGCTGGTGTTTGTTTCTAGGAAGGGAAAAGGGATAAAGTCAGCCTGTTTCCTGTTGGTTTAAAACACAGAAACATCTGTTTGTCTTAAGACCGTTTTCCCAAAAGAACGGTGGCGAGGGAGCTTGCAGGTGATGAGCTTTGACATTGCCAGTAGCTATCAGTTTTGACAACAGTGATTAGTATGGTTGGCTTAAAAAAACCATAAAAATTCCATAAACGACAGAAGATATTTATTCCTGCAATAAAATTTTTGACAGCTAATGTTTAATTTCTGTAGTGGTTTAAATCGTAAAAATATATAGAGTATCTGGGGTCTGAAAATCCAGATTCTGCTGTAGAATCTATAGACTCCAATAACATTTGGTCCTAAAGTGATTTTTTTTCTGCAGTCCCTTCCCTCTGTTGTGGTGAATTTCCACAGTGCTCATAAAATAGTGTTAGGTGATGTGTACAGGAACAGCATGCCCATAATCCTTCCAACAAATGCATCCTGTCGCTGCCATCCACGGCAGTAAGGGGTGCATTTAACCTATCAGGGATCAATAAAATATATATGCTTAAGTGTATTTACAGTATTGCACTGACAGCTGTTAAAATAATGTGGTGTAGATGAAGAATCAAGCTGACAGACTTGTCGGCTGTAGACTGGAAAGCAAGCTTTGTATCTGTAGTATGGCCAGTACAGTGTCTCTTTATTCGCCCAGTCCAGGTACTTACCTGGTGTAATTAAAAGCTTTTTCACCTTAGCTGCAGAGCACATGGGTGTCTCATCACTCTGTACTGAACTGGGAACATGAGGCAGGGGCATTTTACACTATTGCAGTGTTCTAAACCGTCTTCATTCAAAATTAAGTAGTTTTGTCCTCTGGGACCTATTGATAGAGGAGCTCCTAACACCTAGTACTCTCTTCTTCCCTTAATTAGCTCATGTATTGGCTGTTTCTTCTGAAGCTCCCTTCGGTGGACAGCATTCTTTTCTTTAGATTTTTAGCATCCTTAGAGCTTTCTCTGCCCTGGAGAAGGTACATCTGGCTCCAGATCTGATTTTAAAAGTGTCAGCCATGACTTTTGTTGTTCTCACTTAGGCTGAATGCATAAAGACATGAAATGCAGATCCTCAACATCTTTGATTTCTTAATTTCTTGGTGTCTTAATGTCTGTCTTCTAACACTACTCTTCCACTTGGGAGAGTTCCTGTTAATCTTCTGATGTAATGATCTTCAGAGCCAGCAGCCTGCCCCAGCCCCTTGTGAACCTCTTCAGTCTGCTGTCTTTGCAGCTCACTGTCATTTCTGCAGAACTGGTTGTTCTAAGGCAGCTTTACTTTCAGGATACGGACAGGAGGCTGTTGTTGATGGTGTGTATAAAAATACACAGTGATTCAGAATGCTCTTCCAGGAGCAGGAACATTATTGGGTGTTTCTTTCTTTCTGCACTTAGCTTTGTATTCACCCATATCTTTTCCCTGTACTTCCGTGAGCTGAGGATATTTCAGCTGAGAGTCCATGAGACTGTAGATCCAGTGAAAGCAAGCCTAGGTGGGCTCCTTTCATGTTATGGCCTTTCTGCCATACCCAGAACCTGAACATTGGTTACCAGTAGAGATGTTCTCTTTCCTTTGCTGTTTTTATTTTTGGTAGTGATGCTGGTGGACTGCTGTCAGAGCTCAAACATTACTTTGAGGGGCTGTCATCATTTTCTGAAGAGAAGCAAGCAGAAAGAAAGTTGGTGGTTGATTTTTGACATGCTATGATCTGACTGGAGCTGTACTCTCCTAGTCCAATGTCTTTCTCAGTTTTGAACTAAGAGTTCTGCCACAGATTGAGGTAGTATTAAATTTTCTCAGGAACAGTTTTCAGGATTCTTTTATGATACCTTGGGCGTAGTGATCATGAAATGGTAGAGTTTTTGATTCCCAGAGAAGTAAAACTGCCGTGCTGGACGTCCAGAAGTCAGACTTTGGCCTGTTTAGGAGCACAGTTGACAAGAGTCCCTTGGGGGAGAGTCCTGAAGGGCAAAGGAGTCCAGGAAGGCTGGACCTTCTTCAAGAAGAAAGCCCTGAAGGCACAGGAGCAGGCTGTCCCCATGTGTCAACATATGAGCTGGTGGGGAGGAAGACCAGCCTGTCTGAAGAGGGAGCTTTGGATGGCAGTCAGGAACATGTAAGGAGAGTTTATGGCCTTTGGAAGAAGGAACAGGCAATTCAGGAGGACTACAAGGATGTGATGAGGTTATGCAGGAAGAAAATTAGAAGGGCCAAAGCCCAACTAGAACTTAACCCAGCTATTGCCATGAAAGACAGTAGAAAATATTTCTATAAATACATTAACAGCAAAAGGAGGACTAGGAGAATCTCTGTCCTTTGTTGGGTACAAGGGAGGGAACGTAGTGATCAGGAGTGAGGAAGAGGCTGAGGTAGTTAATGCCCCCTTTCCTCAGACCAGTTGTCCTCGGAGTGCCCAGAGCAGGTGTACATGTGCCTGGGGACAGGGTTAGTGTCTTAGTGGACTTGGCAGTACTAGGTTAACAGCTGGACTTGATCTTGAAGGTCTTTTCCAACATAAATGATTCTGTGATTCTGTTCTAACAGTCCTTGGTATCTGTCTTTCAGGAGTCCCTGCTTTCTAGAATACAATTACCACCATCTTAGAAACATTTCCTAATTGTATTACCTTTTAACAGGTCTGCAACCTGATTTTTTTTAGTATGTTGATCTAACATGATCTAACTTTTTTCTGTATTAATACTCAGTACTAAATTGTATTCAGTGAACCAGCTGAGACAAGTCACTGTGTTTCTTTCCAGTTTGTTCATTTTCAGTGCTTTAATTGCAAGTTTGAAATGATAGGTTTATTTTTTTACTCAGGGTAATGCAACTGAATGTCTCTATGTTTACATTCCTCCGAGTGGGAACAGAATGTACCCCAATTTACACAGGCTATTTTAATTTAAGTTAATTTGGATGATGGGAATCACTCTGTGAGCTTTCTCAGGCCTTCTTCCTCTGTGGACTTCTAGGTTAATTAATTCCTCTGAAGTCCTAGGCTTGAGATGATTTTGTTAGTGTAATTTTAATTAACATTATGTTACCAGTATAAATATGTGATAAAATTAAATGAGTGAGGTCCTTCATTCTCACATTTGCTTAGTCTCTAGGCTGGCAAGTGACATGATTTTTTTTTTTTCTGACATGAGTTTCTTATGTAGAAAGAAAATGATATTGTAGTCAGATATGCAGCAGTGTTTATGTTCTTTTACTGTAATGGATATTTGGACAGCATTCTCAGTGACCACTCTGCATGCTTGTGAAGATTAGTGAGTAGTACAGTTCATGGGAAATTTTATGAGCTGAAGTAGATAAGAGTTTGAGATGTTTGTCTGCTGGATGTCTGCTTTAACCTCTAAGTATACTAGTGTACATCACAGCCTTATTTTGTTTTTCCTTTTATTCTTATTGTACTTGTTTTCATATAAAGGAAAAGAACATTTTCTTTTTCCTTGTATTTTTCTTTTCTCCCCCAGCCCTCATCTCCATTTCAGTGTTGTCCACTTGACATTTTCCAGTGCCTTAAACTTTGGGGGCAGTATTCTTGTTAGGTTCTTTTATAGTTTATGCTATTTTTGCAGTCAAGAATAAGTTGAAGTTGTTAACCATTTTCATTACTAAACTATTCAGTTGATAGGTAAAAATACTTTTTCAGAGGCATTTAAGATTTTGTTCTGTGCTCTACTCTTGATTTTGTTTGTTGTTTTTCATTTGTTTTTTCTACCTTAGTCTCCAGTACAATACTTTGAAAGGTTCATCTGATGATCTCTTTTTTTCATTGAGAAAATGTGAGTCAATTTTTTTTAAGGTAGTCATACTGTTGGAAGGAAATGCATAGTCTTTAACCTAGGAAAAGGAAAAAAAAAGGAATTTTTAACTTCATGAAATATTCACAGACTCAGCACAAAGTTTAAAAGAAAGCAATAAAAAATAAAATAAGTAAAAAAAGAAATGAATGAAAATAAGTAAAATAGTAAATTAAAGTTTAAGAAAAGATAAAAACATGAAGTTACTGTATACTCTTGTGTCTGACTAATGTGTTAACCTTGCATATTATGTCTTAACTCATTTTTTAGGCAAAGAGTTAAGTAACTTATATTTGTGGGATTCAATTAAGCATTGGATAAGGATACTGTTTTCATTAAACTGATGGGGGACAGAGATTTGTATGAGACATGAAAGGTGGGAAAGGAGAAGAAAAATAATAATAAAAATAATTAAAAGTCAGAGTTGGAGGAAGATGATTAAGTGTAGATCTTCCAGTTTCAGAGTTAACCTTTTAAATTATTGTTTTTAAAGGTGTTTGCACAAAAAGCAGGGGAACATTGATGGGATGTAGAGAGCATTGTTGCTACACAGGAAGATCAAGATATGCAGGAACAGCTGAATAATTGTGAGGACAGACAATTCAGAGATGGGCTGAGACTAGGCTTTTCAGCATAAAATAAAAGGTGAAGACCACAGGCACCGGTGATACTGACTCTGTGGATACCTGAGGGTTATTCATTGGAAATCACAGCACAGGAGTGTTAGCCTCCTCCCAGCAGAAACACTGGAAGCAAGTAATCAGATTTGTTTTCTGATAGACCTGAGCAGATTACAAGAACTGCATTATACAGTTGCCTGCAATTTATGGCTCTTGACTGTTTAATGCAGGATTTGGTTATGTTCTTACATTTGAAATAGGGAAGGTTTGGGGTTTTTATGTCTTAGAGATGGGAAGCATATTATAGATGGGAAGTTGTGTTTTCTCATTACTGAAAAATTAACAGGTACACTTTTGAATCTCTGTTAATATGTTTCTATCACATGATTATTCTTTACAGTTTTCACATGGTCAGTTAAACATTGTATTGCTTAGGAGTTTTCTACAAGTAGGTCAAAATTGGTTTCATAAATTGACCGTAACAAGTACTATATAGAGAACTATTGAATCATTCAGAATTAAATTAATTTTAATGTTTTAAAGGTTTGGATTATAATTTAAAACCATTGTTTGAGTTAAGGATAATCTGGGACAAGCATACATGATTTATTTTTTTTGTTTGTTTTTTAGAATGTAATCTGTGTTACTGAGGGGAGGTCAGCATTAGAAAGGTGAAAACAGCAATAGGCTGTATAAACAAATCAGCTGAATAGGGATTTTGGAAAATTATCTTTCCATTAATAAGGGATATTTGTGGCTAGAAGCTATACATAGTGCCTTGTCTTTCTCACTTCACACTAAAAAAGTTTTTGGAGGGTGTGAAGGTAATCTAGAAGAAGACAGCCAGACTGATTCAGGGTAGTGGGCTGTAGTTCTCAAACGAGTGCTCTGAGAGCCTCTTTGTTCCCATACATGGTTGTGACCCTGCTGAGAGAACCAGAATGCAGACTGCATGAAGACAAAAGTGGGTATCCTGGATGTTTCCTTCTCCAAGACATAGAATTCACATCTGTAAGAAAGGCACGTGGCTGCTTAGAAGAACAGGGCATGGCCAGGGAACAGCTGCACTCAGCAACTTGCTTTCCTGGAGAAACTTCAAGTGTTGGGAAGACAAAGGTTTCAAAGCAGAAGTTTGCTGCTGCCCTGCTCTGCCTGTGGCTCTGCCCCTCCGTTCACAGAGCTCTTAGCACCTGCCTGGGCAAGCAGTGTCTGCAGGCTGCCAGTGTGGCCGAGCTGGTGTGGAAAAGAGCCAGGGGATGAGTGCAGAGGATGACCCTGCAGCACAGAGCTGGTGTGGAAGAGGAGCCAGGGGATGAGTGCAGAGGATGACCCTGCAGCACAGAGCTGGTGTGGAAGAGGAGCCAGGGGATGAGTGCAGAGGATGACCCTGCAGCACAGAGCTGGTGTGGAAGAGGAGCCAGGGGATGAGTGCAGAGGATGACCCTGCAGCACAGAGCTGGTGTGGAAGAGGAGCCAGGGGATGAGTGCAGAGGATGACCCTGCAGCACAGAGCTGGTGTGGAAGAGGAGCCAGGGGATGAGTGCAGAGGATGACCCTGCAGCACAGAGCTGGTGTGGAAGAGGAGCCAGGGGATGAGTGCAGAGGATGACCCTGCAGCACAGAGCTGGTGTGGAAGAGGAGCCAGGGGATGAGTGCAGAGGATGACCCTGCAGCACAGAGCTGGTGTGGAAGAGGAGCCAGGGGATGAGTGCAGAGGATGACCCTGCAGCACAGAGCTGGTGTGGAAGAGGAGCCAGGGGATGAGTGCAGAGGATGACCCTGCAGCACAGAGCTGGTGTGGAAGAGGAGCCAGGGGATGAGTGCAGAGGATGACCCTGCAGCACAGAGCTGGTGTGGAAGAGGAGCCAGGGGATGAGTGCAGAGGATGACCCTGCAGCACAGAGCTGGTGTGGAAGAGGAGCCAGGGGATGAGTGCAGAGGATGACCCTGCAGCACAGAGCTGGTGTGGAAGAGGAGCCAGGGGATGAGTGCAGAGGATGACCCTGCAGCACAGAGCTGGTGTGGAAGAGGAGCCGGGGGATGAGTGCAGAGGATGACCCTGCAGCACAGAGCTGGTGTGGAAGAGGAGCCAGGGGATGAGTGCAGAGGATGACCCTGCAGCACAGAGCTGGTGTGGAAGAGGAGCCAGGGGATGAGTGCAGAGGATGACCCTGCAGCACAGAGCTGGCTCTGAATGGCTTTCCCACCCCGTGTGTGTGCCGTGTTCCAGTGCCCCTTGGCTCGGCCAAGAAGGTCTGTGTTCCTCTGCAGTCTGCATTATGCAGTGGGAATAGGCTAATACTTCTATACTACTTGTGTAGTAGGGAAGTAATTGGGTTTATTTGTTCTTTTTTACATAGGTGAAGAATAAATTTGCCATTAGAAGTTAGACAAAACCTCACTGGAGTTTTTAACAATGAAAGGAGGCTAAATCCAAGTAAACTTCCTGGTTTCTGTGAGCTGCAGCTTGCAACTTGGGTTTTTTTCCCTTCTAAGTAACAGTATTTATCAGAAACATTGATGTGATTGAGGAATCCAGAGAAATGCAGGAAATGCAGTATGAACACATAACGTATGCACTAATACTTTATTTGTCTTTGTGTGTGTGGATTTGATGGCCAAAAAGGAAGAGGCCCCAAGGGCTCCTTAGTATGCAATTAATATTTTGGCTAGAAAAGCAGCAGATTGTTTCAGTATGCTTACATGATATGACATCATATTCCAGTAAAAATATAATGAACAGAATTTTTGTTTGTCTCTGTGGCAAAGCAAAATGAGTTTTCTAATTGTCAACAGACCTTCGTGATTTATTTAATTATTGTGGCGCCCGCTCACACCAACTTAGTTAAGGTCTGTCAGCATTTCTGTTATGAACCCCTATTTTTAGGGGTTTATAACTAGCTGTAAATATTTGCTCATTGCTGAAACTTGGCATTCCAGGTCACAGCCGTAAAGCCAATATCCTTTTTCAGGTTGACTGTTTGAAAGTGATACCAACGGCATTGCAGATTTCTGATGCTAGGAAACTTAGAGGGAGTAAAGAGAACCTACATTCCAGACTTCTTATTTGAGTGATTTTCTTAAGAACCTCAAATACCCAGAAAAGCTAGATGAAAATTAATTTGTTTCAATAGGTTATATGTGACTAGTTGTTAAAGTATTATCCTTTATCACATTATTTTTCTCCCAATTGAATGTATCATGTCACATGTCCTTTTGTTGTCTTCTGCTTTTGTAATCTTCTGTCATTTGACTGTGTCTGTGAGCTTGTGTTCTGAGGAGTGTGCCTCAGAAAATCCTAGCCTTTGGAGCTGCCATGTGTAATGCAGGGAGATGCATATTCTTTAAATGTAGGTAGTTTAAAAACTTTCCAAAACCTGCTGAGTGTGTACACGAAGCGCTGCTGTTGGCCTGTTCCAGCTCTGTGGCAGAGCAGAGAGACAGAGGGCTGAGGAGTGTTGACTGACATGTAGGTGTTCTTGTGGTGGAAAATATTGTGCTGATATCTTATTGCATAATAATCAGCAAATTCTGTATCAATGTTCCCAAGATTGTTAATGTTTTAGTCCTTTTTAGTAACCCAAACATAATGTATTGGGAAGGTTTGTTAAATGATCAGGGGCAGCTACAGGATCTTAACTTTTCATGGGCCTGTTCCTCATCTGAGTGTGCATCTTCAGGATGCAGAATCATTCTGTATTGAATCTCAGTTTACTCATTACACTGTACTTTCAGACTGTAATATTATGATTACTTGTCAGTGGAGAGGACAAATGCTATACCTGAAAAGAGGAGGATGTTTTGTTTCTGTTTTACACACTCTCCATGTTGTAGAGAAGCCAATATCCTCAGAAATTTAGTCCATTTTCTGAGGATTTCAGGTGCTCCTTTGCAGTTTCCTGGCAATATTCATGTTATCAGTGCTCAATTTATTCTGCTTAAGGCCAAGCAGAGCAAGAAAAGTTTAATCAAAACCATGTAAAAGCCTAATCATTCTGCCAGTGCCAAAGAGCTGCGTGAGGCTTAAGCCACAGGCTGAATCTCATTTTTCCATATTATCACATAAAGAGCTCCCTAAGCACTCTTGAAAAGAGAAGGTAGGGAGGGAGGAGAGAAAAAGAGAAGGGCTGTTGTGGGATCTGCATTTATAAGGATTAAGGCTCATGTGCCTTCCACATCATTTGCATGTAAACAGAGAGAAAGGTAGGTCTAGTCACTTAACAAGAAACAGAAACTTCTGGTGGATGTTGTATTTTCCCTGAATCTAGGTATCTCACTTTATTTGAAGAGGTTTGTGAAGTAGTGAGGTGGGATGTGCTGTCGAGGTGCCTGCTGCTTTTGGGTGACGGAGCTTATCCTGTACTGCAGCGAGCAGAGGCAGACAACAGATGCAGCTGTTTCCAGACTCTTGTTCCAGATCTTCTGAAAACTACTTCTGGGATGGTGGAAGGATTCCTAGGAACTCTTTGAGGGACCTGAGGGTGCCTGTAGCTACAGGAAAGGATAGCTACAGGAGGCTGTGTCTTCTAGCAAGCTCTAGCAGCTGCCAGTAAGCTCTGTCAGCTCCTCCTGAATGAAGGCTACACTGAGCTCTTCATCCAGCTGCCCTCTGATGAGAGAGGGTCGAGCACTCTTCCAGCAGGTACTGGGGAGAAGCATACACAAGTGCAGGCCCTGGAGCACTGCTCCCAGGGGCAGCCAGAAGGTGCAGCAGTCTGCACAGCAGCTAAAGCAGAAGGGAGCCAGAGCCTCTGCTGAGGACAGCGTGTGTGTGCGCTCAGGGCGGAGGCGATGGCCAGTTCCAGTACCATCCAGAGCAGCTGTCCCTGGCCCAGCAGAGACCTGAGTCAGACCTAGCTCCAGAGCTCTAGCTAGGATGGGCAGACAGTGGTCTTGTCTCCAAGAGGTGTACACTATCAGTGGATCTGTATTACCAGGAAGAGGAGATGCAGGAAGATTTCGGCAAACTGCCGACATCACTGGAGCTGATGAGTAAGAGATCAGTTGGATCTCCTGAGGTCCTGCAGGTACAAGAACCTAAATCCCCAACCATACCAAAGAAGGGGCAGGGAGAGTCAGTGCATATTGGTCTGGGAAATGGGGACTCCTGTGATGGTGGAGGCTGGAAGCTTGTAATTTTTGTCACCGGAAGGAAGCCTTTTGCTCCACTTGGAGATCTGCAGCTGCAGTGCAAGTGCCATGTCATCAGCTGAGGGCCTGGGAGCTCTCAAAGCATCCAGCCTGGCCGAGCTTGAGACCTACAGCAGCCTTCGGAAGGAAGCAGCAAGTGGTAGTAGTGGATATCTTCCTACATCAGGAGATGGAGACCACCATCTGTGAACCTGACCTGCTGTGCAGGGAGGTTGGCTTCTCACTGGGGGCTTAGATTGGGACATTGTGGATAGATGGCCAAGGGTTGTCTGTTCTTCAGTTGCCTACTGCAACTCTGTACAGTGGGCACCAGTGATAATGGAAGGGGACGTATTGAGCATAAGAAGCATGACTTCAGAGATTTGAAAATGCTGCGAGGGCTGGAGCAGCTCTCCTGTGGGGACAGGCTGAGGAGCTGGGGCTGTTCAGCCTGGAGAGGAGAAGGCTCTGGGGAGACCTTACAGCAACCTTCCAGTACCTGAAGGGGGCCGACAAGAAAGCAGGGGAGGGACTATTCACAAGGGTTTGTGGTGACAGGACAAGGGGTAATGGCTTTAAGCTAGAAAAGGGTAGATTTAGCTTAGGGATGTCCAAACCCAAGCATGGCATTCCATCTCTTCATTCCCTGCGAGCAACAGACAGGTTTCTGGGGTAGGGAGTCTGGGCTGGGTTGGCTGTTTTTGTTACTGACCACAGAGGTGTGGGGTTGACAGTGTGAGTAAAGGTACTGCTTGCTTTGAGGAATTATAGCTGTGCCAGTTCCTGGGAAAACGTTCCATTTTTTGCTTTATCTTTCTTTTGGTGCTTTTCAGATAGCAATCCTTGCCATTATGTATGGAAAGTTTTCTTTATGAAGGAAAAATGGAAGACAGTGAGGTGGTGATTCCTGCCTTTCTTTCAGTGGCTGGAAAACCTTTGGCTACTCCAGTATGGGAGGAGAGCTTCTCCCTACCCTCTGTTACACTTTTGGAAGAGAACTCTTTATTTCCATAAGTTTCAATATTTGAACTTTTAAAAGAGTCTAAAGTACACTGTCCAGTTCCTTCCCTCCCTGCCATCTGAGTTTCTGTTGTTCCCAAGAGCTAAGCTGTGGCAGCAAGTCTCAGACGAGAGACCTCACAATCCTCCTTCCTGGGTGCCGCTTCGCTGTCGGGCAGATGTACCTCAGGCACAGCTTCCACTAGAGCTTTTGGTCCTCTGTGGGTCTGGTTTTTCTCAAGGCTCAGGCCCAGAAGAGTGGAGCTGGCAGCTGGGCTGAAGTGCAGGAGAGGTTGTGGCAGAGCCCTGTAAGCGAGGGTAGAGAGCTGTTCTGCTGCAGGAGCTGCTGTCGGTCACTCCTGGCTGGCCGAGGAGCAGCCCACCTGCTGGAGTGTTAGGGCTTACTGGGGAAAAGGTGTTTTACCTCTAACTGCTGCCCTAGGTTACATAAAACTGATGGTAACTTCTATTGTTGTTTTCTTGTCACGACTTCTTTCCAGGTATCACTGCCCAGTGCCTAAAATTTTCTACGTCCAGTTAACTGTTGGCAACAGTGAGTTTTTTGGTGAAGGAAAGACTCGTCAAGCTGCTAGACATAATGCTGCAATGAAGGCCCTCCAAGCTCTCCAGAATGAGCCAATCCCAGAGAAGGTGCCTCAGGTTTGTCTTTCAGAAAACTCTTCCTGACTTTCACATTAAGATACTAATTTAACTCCCAGTTTTTCAATGTTGAATTTTTTTAATATTTTTTTTCACATTAGCTGCAGTAATTAGAGATGTAATTCTGCGAAATATTTAGTGTTTTTTTTTATAACAGCACATCTAGCATGGAACTAGACTTAAGCAATAAAAATAAGTAGGCATTTTAAACATGGGATTGCCAACAGTTATGAAGTAAAAAATAATATAAAGATAAAATACAATATTTGAGATTATACCCAGGATAGAGAAAATGTCCATTAATCAGTGGCTTTATGGAGAACAAATTATTCATTTTAAATGTCTGTTATGCCATGAATGTGATCTTTACACTTGAAGTTAGTTGTCCCAGTGTACCTGAGAACCTGAGGGAGCTCACTGACAGCTGCTGGTCAGCTGTCGGATGGTTTTAGGCTTGTAGCCACTCCTCCTCACTGCTTTGGCTGTAAGTGGTGTGTTTTGCTACTTAAACATTAAAATGGTGTGTCATATTCTAAAAAATATTTAACAGAAAAATTATTCTCAGAATAATATGATAATATTGCCCAGTTAAATAAGCCAAAATAAATGCATTAGGAGACAATCTTTTTATTTTGTACTCATTTATTTTGTATTTTTGTTCTGGTGAGATCTGTTGAACTCTGGGCGCAGTACAAAACGTTGCTAACAGTACCTGCAGTGTCAAGTTTTGATCTGCTTTTTAAGAACAGAAATGATTTTCTTTATTAAAATCTTCATTCTTTCTGCCTCACCCTGCGTCTGTGTCCTCCTTTTGATTCAAAGAGAGTTTAACTCACCCTTTTGTGTTTCTCTTCAAAATCGCTTACTATAATCAGGATTTATTTATTTAAAAAAAAAAAAAAACAAAACAATAAAAAACCAGGAAAACTATTTAAAAAGAATATGTAAAGTCTGAGGAGAAATCCCCATTTCCTTTCGCATTGTTAGTTCCCTTCCTTTCTCTTTTGGTTTCCAGTCAAATATATTGGTTGATAATGAATCCTTAGCACAAACCTGAGTGAGAATTTCATATTATTGAAATGTATTTTTGGCTCAACACGTTCTTAATTTTTGAAAATTCTATGTTTGATGTTCTATTTTGTCAAAAGAATTCTTGAATCCAAGACAGGCATTAATGAGAATGAAAATTAAACCACTAAGCACATAGTAGAGTAAGTAATAGAAGTAAATATTGTATATAACATCGATGTGTGTCTGGTTTATATACTGAGTTTTCATAGCTCGTGTACCTAGAAAAAGTACTGAAATCTTTAATTAACACTCTTGCCCAATTGGGTCTATTTAGTGTTGTTTTACATTAATGTCTGTTAGGATGTGCAGGCTTTCAGAAGCTGTAGTCATGGCAAATTGAGTTTCCTGGGTTCTTGTAGCATGCTGTAGTGTTGCCTCTCTCGTGAGCTAATGAAGGAACTTCATTCTTTTCCACCATAAATGATATATGTAAATGGAATCAAATCCACAGTTAGCTATGGGAAAAATGGGCAAGACTTGTTGGGAGACAATGCCACAGGTTAGTGGAGATGTTCACATGGTACTTGCAGGACCTGTGGGAGCACTGTGAGTTTCTGGTGTGGCAGCTGAAGACCACTTGGCATACTGTAGGATCTCAGTAGCAGTTGTCTGTGGGTAAATTGAGCCCACAGACCAGATCGATGCTACAGACACAAATTGTTTTTTTCAGACTCAAAATTTTGCAAACTTTTAATAAAACAAAAAGCACTCCAAGTCTGCATGCTATAGCTGACTGATGGATTTTTGGTCCTGCATTATCTTAAGGATTAGTATATTAAGAGTTAACAAATGGTAGCTAAAGGGTTGATAAATTTCATTGCTAATGTGAAGAACCTAATGCTTTTTTAATGTTATTTTATAGCTTTGGTATCTGCATTTTGTAGCTATGCTAATGGCTGAAGATTTAGGTCAGACTCTGTTATGTAAGATGGGAACTCTGCAGGAATCCACCTAATTCAGCCCAGGTTTCTTTGATGTTTACCTCCACTAATAAAAAATTAGGAGCCTGGCCAAGGTTACACTGTCGTTGAGAAAGCTCAGTTTGAAAGATTCAGAGCTTTGCAGTTTGAAAGTAGCTGGAATTGAAACCTCTGAGAGCTGGGGAAGATGTGGCCTGGGGAGCAAAGACCGAAAGGTTTTGGTTGCAGGAGGTGTTAACTCTTTGACTGATCCCCATGCTGCTGGCTGTCTGAGAAGCATGAGACTTACCTAAAGAGTTTGCTTATGCCTTTTGTTGTTTGATCTCTCAGCCTCTGTGCTACGTCCCCATGGATAAATAAATAGTGTTCTGTGTTGAGCAAGCTGTTCTCTGTCACTACCTTTTCACTCTAGTCAGAACTCCCAGAGGGAAGCTGATGGAGGGGCTGTTAACCAGCGGGACCTGCTGAGGACACCTGTAACCTGGTGACCCAGGCAAAGTGTGAGGGTGATTCACTGAATTTCTTCTGACAGAAGTACAGTCTTCTGTACTTCAGGCATTACTTCTTGGAAAGTTCTCCCTTGCTTGGAAGGGGTGCCCACAGAGAGCCTGAGAAACAGGTCACGGGATTGGTTTGATCCTCATGTTTGACACAAGAAGGATGTATTCAGATGATTATTATTATTATCAATGTCATTAATAAGGCTAAAATCTGTAGAAATTTTTTTGCCATCTGTCATTAATTCATAGATTAATGTGTATGTGTTCTTTTACTGTGAAGCATAAGTGCATTCTGGCTGGCCTCCTGGTCAGTGGATAGTCAGTCTGATAACGGGGTGCTGAGATGTGTGTTCAAATGCTGACTTACAGCATGACAGCAGAACTTGAAATCTTGTCTCAGAGAAATCAGGCGAGAAGTGTCTTATGGTTTTATCTTCTAAAAATTGTGATTATGAATTTAATTTGTAAATTATAATTGTACTTATGAATTGTAATGATGTATTCATTTTCAGAATGGAGAAACGGGGAAAGAATCAGAAGAAGATAAAGATGCAAACAAGTCTGAAATCAGTGTAGTGTTTGAAATTGCTTTGAAGAGAAATATACCTGTCAGTTTTGAGGTATGTGTTACCTATTTATCTGTTTGCTGAGAACGTATTAAAAGAAAGTGCCACTAAAACCTAACACACCTAATAATATTAATATGTTATATGACTTTGAAATTCATGCAAATTATAAATAAAAAATTGGTAATGTATCAGAGCCTAAGATACTGAGTTTTTACTGTTACATTAGATGGTCTTTCAGAAGTATTACAGACCTGGTATTTGGTTGCAAAGAAGTGGCTGGCAGAAAGACAGTTGAAGCATCTTCTGCACAGTGCTGTGGGATTAGAATCGGGAGCCACACTCGATATGATTTGAAATAATCTTCAGCACCCTCAGTCAAAGTCTTTGCTTTAACTTTAGGCATTCATACACTACAAAAGTTCCTATTCAGACGTTTTAAACGTTATTAGTCTTTTTTTAGCTTTAATACTGTTTGACTCCTTATCTGTATCTACTTAAGCTTTCATATTGTGTTTTTGGTTTTTTTTTTCTCATTTAATATAATTTTATCTATGAAACTGCTTTTTACACCTTTGTTTACCCTCAATAATAGAGAGTATTTGGAATAGCTCGAATGCTGTCAATGATCTAATTATGGGAAATGAATGACAGTAACAAGAAGACTCTGCCGTTGAGAAAGCCACTCTTTAAAGTAGCTCTTCAAAGTTTTACTTTTCATCTTCTTGGTTTATGTTTAACTGAGTACATATGAAGGACATGGGTAGTGCCTAGACCAGGAATCGTTTCCTCCAGTGCTTTTTCCTTTCGAAGTACAGGCCCATATTTGGATGCCAAGCCCCATCAGTTACACTGTGGCACGCCTTGCAGTGTGCTGGGTGCAGTTTGCTGACTTCTTGTGGTCCAGATCCATAAACTGGCCAATGTCAAATGAGCGATTTGGACCATCTTAGAAACCTAAGAAACTTCTCAGAAGGTAGGTGAGAGAGCCAAAGACAAAGAATATTGTTTTTCAGTAAGGAGTTCCTCGATACAACAAACACATCCGTGCTTCATATGCGTGGTGTGTGTAATATGGACTAATTGGGAAGTTAATGTCAATTCTCAGACATAAAACTCGGGTGTCTGGGGGTGTTGGTGAGTCAATTTGCAACTACATGGAAAGAATATAACTCTTACATAAGATCAGACCTAGTGGAAACACATGCTTGTGTTTCAAAAAGGAAGCTCATAATTAATGTTTCAGTTTTCACACATCGTTTTCTACCCTAACTATTTAAAAATATTTGGAGTAGTTCCATACAAATCAGTATGCTGAAATACAGGGAGGTTTATGGCCATGGGTCACAGAATAGCTTGGGAGGCTGGAAGGAAAAGAAGGGTAGTGCTTTGAATGACTTCTTAACTTCATTCTTGTGTTTCAGCTAATTTAAGGGAGAACATTTGATAAGGTGAGAATGAAGGCAGAGATACTTAGTACAGGAAAAGTCTAATGTGTCACTTGCCAAGGAAAGTTAACAACCTTGAAAAGCCTGTTTCTTACTCTCCTGACAGATTTAGTGTTATTTCCTGACTTTAAATTTCATTTTATTTTTGGTTCTTTCTTTAGGCTAGCAAATACAAGAATCCATTTTTTCATTCTCAGTGTCAGGAGTAAGGGGATAGTGCCTGAAGAGGCAGATGTCCTTCATCCTCCTCCGGTGTCCTGCTGGGAAA
This sequence comes from Merops nubicus, assembly GCF_000691845.1. Classification (NCBI taxonomy): domain Eukaryota; kingdom Metazoa; phylum Chordata; class Aves; order Coraciiformes; family Meropidae; genus Merops; species Merops nubicus. The sequence goes on along the minus strand of NW_008608857.1, from coordinate 21,755 downwards.
AAGAATTGCAAATTATTGTGTCCCAGTCTTACCCCGGTGAGGCAGAGTGTTTTGAACCAGGAACAGACCAAACTTCTGACTCTGGGAGACTGAACAGGTTCTTAGCAGAAGTTTCACACCCTTCTGGCTCCCACTCTCTTGGTGATTAAGGCTTTCAGATTGGTTGATTGACATACCGAGTAGCTCTCATTTGGGTTTTGTGTGATGGTCAACCTTCCTCTCTCCAGCTGTAGTAAAGCATCCAGACTTTTTTTTTTTAAGCTGGGAAAATCTGTTATGTCTGCCCACACAAGCATATGAAAATAAAGTAGTATTTTAGATCCTCTAAATAACGATGGATGTAGGCAACATGTTTTTGTTCACCTGCTTTTTGTCCGTTCTTTTTTTTTAATACCCCCATAATCTGTTCTATTCTTGAATTTTCCACCTGCAGTCTCATTGGTAACTGAAGCAGCATTGCTCTTTCATTCTGGTTGTAGTGCTGTTTTTCACTTGTCAGCATGATCCATTCAGTTGAGCCAAATTCACTCTTGATGTAACTTGAACCTCGGGATTTTTTGGCTCCATCTGTTTTCTCTTGCTGAAGTTATTCTTTAAATCAGTGCAACAGAAGAAGAAAAATACATTGAACTGTCACCTTTAATCAAATTCTCAGCTTTAAATTAGCCATGATTTGGTACACAGATCATGTTGTTCAGCTGAGGAAATGGTTTAATGTGCTAATGCATATGCATATAGTGTTCTTGATAGCAAAGGCTGAACTTCTTTTTACTGTTTTCAGTGCCAAGGCTTATAGCACAACTGTTTGAAGTCATGTGGATTAAAAAGATCTAAAAACTGGGGTTAACCAAAAGTGTTGTTAGGTAAATATTTTTCTTGCTAACTTACCAAATCTGGATATTTAGCTTGATCTGAATCCCATCTGAATCCTATGAGGTTCATTCCATTGACAATACAGACTTTTTTTTTTCACTTACACACTAACAGAAACAGTTTTGAACATTTTCCAGGCAGCTATTTACCTTGTGTCAAATTCCTAAAGTTTGAAAGATGAAAAACCTCTTTTAAAAACAGAATACATTAGTTTTATTTTAAGAAAGTTTTATCTTGAGAATGCACCACTGCCTTCTCATGGGGTGAAGCAGTAGTGGGCAACTTTCAAGTGAGGCAGTCTTGAAAACACTTCTGAAATCATCTGAGTCTCAGAATGGAAACACTCCTGGGCTGGCACAGGTATCTTATTCTGGGAAAATGCAGATAAAGTTTTCTGTTAGTTTTCACTTTGTATGTTTTTTTATTGATGTATGCTGTCATGATTGTATTCACTGAGTGAAGTTGCCACAAAGAGAGCTTAAAAAAGAAATACAAGCCTAAGGAGACCTCATTACTGTGTAACAGGAAAACTAAATAATGCAAGGGACATGACCTTGATAAAAAGAACTTTAATACAAAACATGTTGTAATAATGTTAAGGCTGAAGGCTTCATCCCATTACAATCTATTTACTACACTAGAAGGCCCAAGCACCTTTCCCTCTGTTCCCCTGCACTCAGGCATTCATTACACTTCTTCAAGAAATAGTTTGATGTAGCTGAACCTACTGAAAAGAGATTTATTTGTATTGATTTTGAAGATAATACAAAGGCATACTTGTCAGATGCTCTAACGTCTCCTTACACACATTACCTGATTAAATTAGTAGCTGCTTCTGCCCATCAAACAAAATGAACCTTTTCCCAAGTGAGGTCTCCAGCTCCTGACGGACGCTGTCCAGACCAGTGCATGGTGCATACGTGAAGAGCTGGCTGGCTGAGCACTTGCAGCTCTGGGGGCTGCTGGGGAGTGCACCCTAGCAGCATAGCCTGCCTAGGAGAAGGAGACACTGACGCCTGGAAAAACAAGGACAGAAATAGAGCCAAAGGAAGTTACAGTGTTGAAGAGCTGGGGTTAAACCCCCAGCCCTGAATCGGGGTTAACATGTGGATGATGGCCACAACCAGGCAGGAAAGCCCCTCCTGATTGGTTTGCACCCAGGATCTGGCCAGCCTTGGGTGGGAATTGTTTAGGGGATCACCACTGGGTCCCCCACCTTCCACATTAACATCTTGTCCTGCCTCAGCATGCAGTGGAATTGGGGAGAGGTTTGCACCTGCAGTAGGTGTACCATGTAGAGCTTCCAGTTATTGGAAGGGCTCCCCGACCGCTCGTAGCAGCTCGAGTTCCCAGCAGTGCTGGGACAATGTGGAGACTGGAGGAGAATTATGGTGCTTTCTCCTGGCAGTTACTGTATGACCAAGATTGGGCTGGTAGCCTGGTTTACTCTTCCCCCATGGCCTTGTTTTGGAATCAGCTCAGTCCCTTCTTTGCCACATCCTGTGTCGTGAGTGAATTCATTGATGTGCTCGTTCCTCCAGTGGTGGGCCACCTGGGATCTCTTGCGTGGGATCTGAGACCAGAGGGAGGGGTCTGGTTCTCATGTTGCTCATTAGGGATAATATCCTTTCTAGCTGGGCAAGTGGTCAGCAAAAGAAGTGTTCAGAACTTTTTTTTTTTCCATATTATTGTAAGTTTTAATAGTGGATAAATACATGAATAAATGAAACTTCTCAGAACTGATTGGCTTTTGTGTGAGTTATGGTGGCTCTTTTGATAATTCATTTGGTACTGTGGGGAGGGAGCTGATTATCATGGGGGCAAGACTGTGGCAGCTTTTCAAATGTATGGAATGTGGCAACTAGGACAGCGTAAAATATGTCTCTTTAAGACTGCAGAGACCATGTGTGGATGTCCTAGGTTTTAATGTAGAAAAAAGTTACAAATGAAGTGATGCTGTATAAATACAGTTTTTAATGTGTTTTATCTAAAGAAATAGCCAAAGCCCAGTGGATCTGGCTGAATTGAATTTCTTTAATATGTGAAGCATCTTGCAAGGAAAAAAACAGCTGCCTCAGTTTCAATAGGCATGGTTGGTGTGTATTGTGATATTGTATAAATATTTTTGAAAATACAGGTCTATTCTATTTTGTGTGAAACACTGTATACGATGGTTAGATTTGCTTTATCTAATCAGGCTTAATTTTCTGTCCTCAAACCTGGTACTGTCGCTAATACTTGTCCAGATTTTATGAAAAACCATCTAATTCCTTCAGTTAGCAGGAAACCTGCATTAGTAGTAAGTACATTTCAGATATAAACATCAACATGTATTCTTAGGGCAGCTTGACTCATTGTTACTTTTGCTTAAAAGGTGATTAAAGAAAGTGGACCTCCTCACATGAAGAGCTTTGTTACACGAGTTACGGTAGGAGAATTCACTGCGGAGGGAGAAGGCAACAGTAAGAAACTCTCAAAGAAACGAGCTGCAATGGCTGTCCTACAAGAGCTTAAGAAACTTCCTCCTCTTCCTGTAATTGAAAAGCCAAAACCGTACTTTAAAAAACGTCCAAAAACAATATTAAAGGTATGTGTCCACCTTTGACAGAAATAAGAATGTTTGCTTAGAAAATAAGTTTCTTGGATTTAAAACCAGTAAAGGTTTATGTCATACTCTGGCAGTATAACGTGGTTGCCTGTGCTAATATGCTTGTGGGTTTTTTAATTCTGAAAACACTGTGAAATTCTCAAACTTAATAGCTTAGAAGGTACTTAGCCTAAAAGCCAGCTCAGATCACTGAAGCCTTCAGGGGTTTGATTCAAATCTAGTGGAGGATCCAACCCTCCAAGCACGCTATATGGATGTGAGTTTTTAGCATCATCTCCTCTAGGAGACGTGTGGTGGTTCTCTCCACAGTCTGAAGAGGCTGAGAGATAATAATAGATAGATATACATGGAAATGGTGCACAGCCCACCTTCCTTCCCTTGTGGAGCTATATTTGAGAGGTTTTTGGCTTCAGCTTCACTTTATTCTTGAAATATTTGAAGGAAGGCCCAGAGTATGTTGACATCTCAGTCTAGTGTGTCACTTGTCAAGCATCAAAGGACAATCCTTTTTTTGTTTCATGTGCCTGTGTTAAGGTTAACACGTGTTTGATAGTGTTCTGTAGCTCTCAGATACAGAGAGTTGTCTGGAGACCAGCCCATGGAGGACTTGCAGATTTTGAACCATCCCTTCCTTAAAGCATGCCCTGTCTCAGAGGACATTAATGTGCTTCATGCTACACTGCCTCCTTTACAGGCTCTCGACCCTAGTGAGCTCAGTCTTAAATGGTGCTTCCATTCTTGGTGGCAGCAGATTTATTGTTACTTCTACAATTCAGTCAGTCTGTGGTGACTAGCCCTGGTTTGTCTACTCAGCCTAAGTTCATACAAGTCCAGAGGGCCATCTGAAGTAATTAGTCTTCCAGATGATCTAACAAAACCAGTCACATACTCTCCATATATTTACAAAGCATTGCTTACCTAGTTGCAGGACTGAAAAACTAACCAGATTAACTTGTCATCTGTTCAGTGTAGAAGATGAGGCTTTGGAAGTGGCCAGAATCTGCTACATTTCTTTCATTTTAGGAAGCATTATTTTGTGAGGAAGTAGTTACTCTTCGTACCTGATTTTCTGTTGATGCTATGACACGTTAATTGCCTTGCATACTCATTTCAGTTCTGTGTAAATAATGGTGGAGGGTTGCTCACTTTCTCTCTGGTGTTAGAGTAACTTTTGCCTAATATTGTAAGGATCAGGAATCTTGAGGCTGGAATTGAAGGAGAAAAACAGGCAACCTTCATGTCCAAAACATGTGCCTCAGAATATAGTTTTAGTACCAAAATTTCGTCAGTTTTTCTATATTTGCCCCTTGTTAGTTAAAAAACAGCAAAGCCACCCTCTTCAATTTTCCTGCATTATGTTATGTCCATGACTTGCACTATGTTAGGATGGATAGCATTATAGCAGTATGGCTTGAACTTAGTTCTCATTGGGTGTTACATTGATTGTAAAAATAACTAAGTCAGTATATATTTTAGTAGAAATATGACCATTAGAAATCTGTGTATCCCCAGTATGCAGAGTACAGAGTTCTGCAGAAGCAGCCAACAGAAAAGCCATTTAAAGTAAACACTTTGTAAATGGAGTTTTGAGAAGTGTACAAAGTACTTAATCACTTTCCTCTTTTTATTTATTTATTTGGACAGAATGAGTGATTAAAAAAAAAAAGGTTAATTAGATACTCATCTCCTGTGGAAATTCTGAGAATCTAATTCTCAAAAACTTCTAGAAAAACTGACCATAAAAAGTTATCTAAGGGAAAACCATCAACCTTAATCTGAAAAGGCTGTTGATTCTGATTGTCTTGTTTTGGAAAGTTGCTGTGTAAGTCCTACCTCCTCTTAGCATACTGCATGTTCCAACATTGCAGCAACCTGTTTTAAGGGCTTAGGGGGAGGGATCATAGAAATATGGCAATAACACAGAATTTACTAATTGTCATTCATCCCCGTAGGACCTCCCCAGGTAGATGAGGATGCCAGTAGCTTACAGAAGCTGAGTATGCACACTGCCTGCAACAGGGACAGACAATAGGTGTATATTTTTTTCCACAGTTCAGAGCTTGAACTGCTTCTTCTGTCCCATGCTCAGAAGATAGGAAGAAAATTTACTTCTTATTCTTTCAAAGGGAGTATTAAATAAGAGGTAACCATAGTAAATGATTTATTGAAGCAACATAATAGTAGTATGGTTATATGCTGAAATAATGGTTCTTTCTTTTAAACCTGTTTTAGACTGGACCAGAATATGGTCAAGGAATGAATCCTATCAGTCGTCTGGCTCAGATCCAACAGGCCAAAAAGGAGAAGGAGCCAGAGTACGTTCTTCTTTCGGAGCGAGGAATGCCTCGCCGCCGGGAGTTCGTCATGCAGGTATCAGTGCTGCCGAGGCAGAGCTAACGCCTTGCTGTGTTACACTCAAACTCAGGCAAATCAGTGACATAACAGAGCAGATCTCTGTGTTTAGCTCTTTCCTCTATGGCCAGTTATACAAGAGTGTGAAGTGCAGTATCAGACAGCCTGCTGGAACTTCCTTCTTGCTCTTGGTGAAGTGAATGGCAGTTAAGTTCTGTGCCTTCTGGATGCCTTTCCTGTAGTGGGTTTACTTTTTTTTTTTTTTTTCTATACTCTTTTTATTTCACCTGATGGTTTCTGTCTGTGTACCTGGTGATTCATGATTTATGTACTCTCAGTTGCCTTTTTGGAAAAAAATATTGCTGTTGTTGATCGGAGAATTGCAATATGAACAAATATTCTGAAATATGGATATAAGAATCTCCATATTACCTAGGTTTTTTGTTTAAAAATTAGTGCTGTAAATCTTTGCAGATATTCAGTTTCTTTGTGGCTTGGTTCATATCTGAAATACCATGAAAAAAGCCTTCCATTGTGTCTTTTACCCTGTCCAGTTAAAGGCTCTGGACCTAACACAGAAACAGAAGATCTTTAATGTTTCTTTATTTTTTAAATGAAGAACATTTTGAAAGATTTGACATAGCTGTGGTATTTTGTTAAATAGCACAACAGCAGGTTGAGAAAACTTAGGAACAGGAAAGAATTCTTTTCTCTTGTGTTTTCACTGGGGGATGGTTTTGTGCTGGAGCAGTTCAGGACAGCATGCCTCAGCATGGTTTGTCATCTGCAAACCACACCAAAATGCCACTTCTGCTCACAAGCAGAACGTGTGACATTCCAGCACCACCTCCTCCAGAAAATTTGTTGTGTTTTCAATTAACTCTTTAAGTCCACCCATTGTGTCTATCAAGATAAGCTAGGAATCTTGGACTTCAGTGGTCTGTCTTGATTATTTATTACTGTTCTCTCTCAAGCAAAAGAAGCTGTTGGGTTCCTTTTGCTGGAGAATCTGATTTATGAATATAAACCTGGATTTCCAACTTCTTGTGCTACCTGAAAGTATTTGAAAAAGAGTGGTCCTGTCACAGACAACCCCTTTTCTGATGCTCACAGGTGGTTGTGTGAGGTGTCAGAAGAGGACTGTGTAACACAGTCCAGTATCAGAAAGATGGGCTGAGAAGTTGAGCTTCCATTGGAGAAGACTCATTAATGCCAAAATTTTTGGTATGAATAAAAAAAAGAATCTTAAAAGCAGTCAAATATGTAAAAGGTTCCCTTATCTAAGAAGACGTGTGAAAGAAAGAGTCAAATTCCACAGAACTCTTGAATGAATGTAAGTTGTTATAAATACTTCCAAACGCTAACTCCATTTTTTCCCCTGCAGTAATATTTTCACACTAAAATCATATTACTCTTTCCCCTGCCTTCAGGAAGTCTTAGTGGATTCATTAGGACATGCAAAAAACCTTATCAGAATAAAAAGCCTTTGTATAAACTACTTACACAATGTTTTCATTTAATTTAATTAAATGTGGAAGTAAAATATCCAGCGATAATATGCCCATTTTTATCTGTCACCTAAAGAGCAAGGTTAGATGTGATGAAATGGATCCAATTACTGTGCTGACTACTAGATAAACAGAAGAAAACCTCTGGTGACATTAGCTGGTGTTCTGTTCCCAAAGTTAATGTCGGAAAGCTCTTTCTCTTTGTAGTCAGACCTTTAATCCTTGATAGAGGTTATAATAATAGCTAAACCACTTCTACAGGTCTGAGAAATAGCAGCACATTGGTTTATTGTGAGCTATGTTATAAATTATCATTTGGTCTTGTCCCATTAAAGTCCCTCAATTTTCTTGCATAAAAATTTGTAGCAGAGTGACTATTTCTAATTGTGATTAAAGAACTTCATAGAAGATAAGGTTTATTTTTTAAATTACTAATATTTCTGATTTAGGTAGCCAAACCAGTCCAGCTCTAGAACCCTCAACACAAGGAGGACACGGAGTTACAGAAAACTGTAGCTGGTTGGTGTGAGTTTGGAGGCCTTCTGAAAATTCTGAACAGGTTATTCTATGTGGAGCAGTACTGTAGTCCCTTTTTGCACTGTTCTTACCTTTTCAAGATTGTACCCTCATGGAAAGAGGTGACAGTTGTTGGTGGGTCAGGAAGGCTAGTACCTGGTGATATTAAGTCTTGCATTTATTGTCATTATGACCAGTGTTTTCTTTTTAAGGTAAAAGTAGACAATGAGATTACTACTGGAACAGGCCCAAACAAGAAAATAGCTAAAAGAAATGCAGCAGAAGCAATGTTGCTACAGCTAGGTTACAAAGCCTCTACTCCTCTTCAAGACCAGCCAGAAAAGGTGAGAACCAAGTGTTACGATGCCCACGTTTTATCCTTTCCTCGAGTTTTAGCTCTATCATCTAATCCCTTAGTAAGAATGGAAGCTTAAACTTGTGCACTCCATATTTTAGGGTGTTTCTTGTCAGAGATCAGCCTTAATTTAGCTACAGCTCTAGTAGCTTAGTGCAGCCTCTTCTGCTGTAAGAACAGAAAGGTATTTCCACGTGATCGTGTGCGTGCGCGTCTGTTCCTGCGGACAGGTCAGGATGAATGTGCCTCTTCCTCTTATTCCACTTTGGGCATTCATGAGAGCACTGAGAGCAGTGATGTTAGTCATTGCATGTGCACTAAAAGCATTCCAGAAAAATAACAGACTTTTCAGGTTTGATGGTCAAGAAAGAAAATGTGTGTCATTTTTCCTTGTGGAGAAGGAATTACATTTTAAATTCATATATGCTGCAGATACATGTTTCTGTATTAGTGATGTGGAACTTAGCACTCCTCTCCTGTCTTCTCTTCATTTGTGGGAGGTTTTGTAACCAAAACTGAGTGTTAGGGTTTTGCCTTTTGCATCCTGAAAAGATACTTGGTAAGGTATTTGGCTAAGCTGTGGACTCTGAACAGCTTCTGTCATATGCAGAGTCACTGTATGTATATATTTGATGATGGCTTAAACGTTTGCTGTGGCTACAGCGGCTAGCTCAAATCAACAGAATGTTCTAGGCTCTTCCACAGACCACATAATAAATCTGACTATGGTATGTGTCTGTATATATCTTCTGAAACACCCTTTCTTTTTCTTAAAAAATATAAATTAATTAATTAAAAAAATAAAAAGATACTCTGCTCCTGATACATCCTGTACTCTTAGCCAGGCAAAGATAAATGCTGTACTGGTTATTTGGCTCAGTTTCCTTCTTCTTCCCTCTCCTTTGAGAGGAGCAGATCTGTGTGTGCTATTCACCCTCACCTTCGCTACATTCTTCTGTACATACCTTAGTCCTACACGAGTGTGCAGTACTCTGAGCAGAGCACTTGGGAGCTGGATGGTGTTCCTAGTGAGAACACACTGTGCAGTCGTTGCCATTTTAAAAAAGGCTCGTGACAGGGTTAAACAGTATCTTCACCAGAATGCTGAGACTTTTTTGCTATAGAAGATAGCTTTCTACCAGTTTCAGCTTTTTCTTCACAGCCAATTTGGCTAAAGAGCTTTTTGGAATGCAAAGCAAACCAGAAAGGTCAACTTTAATTTCCAATAGGAAAACATAGGTTTTCATTCTTGGATTTCAAGTTGGCTGAACTATTTTACTCAGTAATTTTCTGAGATAAAGCCTGAAAAAATTCAGCTACAACGTAATTACTTTGGAAGAGATCTACACAGTGGAAACGTGTGGTTACATTGAATTTGAACAGCTGCAAAATTCCTTCCCTCTAAATTGCACAGTAAAGATGCTCCATAAGAAGATACTTGTCTCTTTGAATCCAGCATGGGGCCCAGTGTAAGTTAGCTGATGTATCAGGTTGGCATCTAAATGGACAATTTTCACTTGGGTTTTTTTTGAGGCTTTTTAAAAAAGGTAACTAAATGGGACTGTATTCATTGTTTTAATGATGACCTGAGAGTGTTACGAGAGCCATGCGTGGTGCTAACGTCAGCACAGGTAAATGGGTAATCCAAGTAATGTAAAAAAGTAAAGGCTCTGCTCTTTTCTGAAGTAATTTGGTTCCTGGAAAAAATTAGAGTTGTGCAGAGCCCTGAGGAGAGCAGTTTGAAAGTACCCTTCTTGCAGCTATCAGAATTCTAACTCTATGGATAAGAATGAGGAGCATTTTTCATCTTCTCCCTTCTTCTTGCCACTTCTATTCTCTTAGAAGAAGATCAGAATAAATTGCATTCATGGGAGCCAGCAGCACTAAGCTGCTTTGCATGGTGTGTTTTTCCCTCCCTTCCCCACAGAAAACACATCATCCAGTAGCCTGCATCAGGATAATCTGAACAGCCTTACTGCAGGCTCTGGGGTGCAGGGGCAGATCTCAGCCAGCTGAGCCCTCTTTGCCTGTCCTCTGCTCTCCAGTCCCTGCCCTCCAGAGCAAACAGTCCCCACCTCGGGGTGCCACACAGCTTGCTTGGCTGCAGGGCTTTCTGTCTGCATGCAGCACCTCGGGGAGATGGGCAGAGGGTCGTTGGTCTCACACCGACAGAGCTGCTCCTCAGTGGCTCCTAGTTATGAGGAAGCTTGGACTTGTTTATCTACAGCTACACATAAATCTAGAACATCTTAATTACTTAATTCAGGAATGGCCTCATTATGGTCTCTGTTAATTGCTCCCCTTTTCTGTGTCAGATTAATACCCAGTATTAAAAATAATAAAATTAAGTTGAAGAGAAATTGCTTAAAAAAAAAAGCAGCTGAAAAAGCTCTACTTATTAAAATAATGGAAAATTGCAGATTATTTTAGCTTCCACTTCAGTCACGAACTGGATTCCTAGCAAGTAAATCTTAACATTACACCCAGAGTACTTTGTGGTGTTTATGCATTCTTTCAGGTGTTAGGATCTTCTTGGCTTAGGATGTGATTTCTCTGTAGTCTGTGTATGTTTGCAGCTGAGAGCTGCTTAAAACATTTGATTTTAAGGCCCCATCTGGTCACACATAGAGTTGAACCTAATCCTTGGGGAACTGTTTGTATTTCATTGTTAGGCAGTAGTTGTTCGTGTTTATTCATGAAGGGTACAGGCCTCAACCTAGTTTAGACAGAAATTAAGATATGCTAGCAAAGCTTTGTAAGCAGATATGGCAATCCCAAGTCATCCTCTTTTAGAGTCTTTTGACTGAATTTATAAAAATTAATGTTGTCTTTAAGGAGTAATTTGCCCTTTACTTATTTGTCTTTCTACCCATCTCAGCTTGGAGAAAACAAGACTTGGAATGGCCAGAACGTTGGGTTTCCCGAGCCAACGAGTAACAGTAAGTACTGCTTTCTAAATGTATATTTGTGCTTACTTCTTTTTGTTTCTGTAGGGTTTGGATTATTCAAGAATATGGAAATGCTTTTTGTAAATATTTTAGGGTTTTTATTGAAATTGGATGAATTAGCTCTTGAGTATCTTCTGTGTGAGTATAGGTATGAGTGAGTGCAGGAACAATGAGATTTTAATTTACTTGCAGAATTGTTGAATTCTTCAAGTTGTAAGGGATTTTAGGAGGTCATCTAAAGTGCCTGCTCAAAGCAGGGTTGGTACAGAGGTTGCTTAAGTCTTTTTTGCAGTTCTCCAGGGATGGAGATTCCATACCTTCTCTGGGCAGCCTGCTGCAATGCTTCATTACCTTCACATTGATTGGTCTTTTTCCTTTTATACCAGGGTGAATGTAGACTCTTTGTTTATGACTATCATCTCTTGTTTTTATACTACATACCTCAGTAATGTGCCTGGGTCAATCTTTTTGGCTACCTCTTAGGTATTGGAAGGCTGCTGTTTAGTCCCCCAAAGACCACTACTGTCCTCTACACATGGTCATCCAAACAGGCTTTCATTATCTAGTAATTCATCTACTGAGACTCTAACATCACAGTTTGGGTACAAGGATGCTGTGGGAGACATCATGTCAAAAGCTTTGCTAAAGCCAAAGTGAATGACATACTCTGCTCTCCTTTAATTCACAAATCCAGTAATTTTGTCATAAAAGGCAATTGGGTTGTTAAGGTTGATTTTATCCTTGGTAAATTCGTGCTGGTTGTTCCCAGTGGCTTTTTTTCTCCTTTATGTGCCCACAAATGGCTCTAGGAGGACTCACTACGCAATTTTCCGAGGGACTGAAGTGAGACTGACCCACCTGCCTTTTCTGATGAGGATGATGATGATGATGCCTTTCTCCAGGCATTGGAGACCTGCCCTGATCTCCATGACTTTTTGAAGATAGCGTGTGGCCTCACCATGTTATAACCTGGTTGAGTCAACACACTAAGATGTATCGTGTTTGGTCCAATGGACCTGTATGGGCTGAAAATTTCTCAAGAGATCCCTCTCTGATGAGGTTCTGCTACTGATAGGTCCTTGAGCCATGTCTATAGGCACAGAGGTCTCAGAGACCTTGTTGGTGAAGACTGACTTCAGTTTCACTGCAACAGGTAATGAATAGGACAGACTTCTGTGACTTTATAACTAGGTTTTTGCTGGTCAGAGGGGTAAAGATAGTATAAGTAGTACTTATTTTGCTTTTCCGTGAGCCCTGGATTCTTCTCTAGAACAGTGTTGAGTTTTGAACTTTTTAAGAAACCCAGACATCATCTCCCTCAACCAAGGATTGTACTAGAGACAGACACACACATGATGTATGTGTCTGAGGGACATGGTCCTACAAGCAGGTTTTAAGGGGGTTCAGTAGTGTTCCCACTATAGAATATATGCAGTATTCCCAGTCGCTAAACCTAGGGAATAATTTGTGCTTCAACTTCCACAAGTTTGCTAGTATTGAAAGTGATCTTGGATTCAGCACATGCCATTGCTTTTTCCTGGAAGGAGTGATTCTACAGACTTCTTATTAATTGCTTCCTTTCAGCCCTATCGTTAGTCTCCATCAGTACTTCCAGATGATTTCTGTTTGCATTGTCAAAATCTTCAGATGTTAACATATTGGAGTTTAGGGCAGCAGTATAAGACCCCTAATGTTCCTCTCCTATCCTTGGAGTGTTTTGTAGCAAAGATATTTATTAATGACATTGCAACCATCTACTACACCAACATGAAAAAACAATCCCTTTCCCATGCTGCTTCTGGCAAGAAAACATTGGCAGTTACACATGTGAACCCAAACCTAGGGGGAGAACACAGAGGCAGACTCACTCAGGGGGAGACAAGATCAACAAAAAATATATTTTAAACCTGTGCTGACCAAAGGAGTTATTTTTCATGGACTGACCTGCTCACAGACCTTTTAGCAGCCTCCACAGGCCATGATACAAAACCAGGTTTTCATTCTGGGATGTTTTTCTAATGCACAAAAGACGTTTCTGGATGAGTTCATTTCTGTCTTTCTGATCTCCAAGTAAACTGGAATCAAGGGAGATGTCGTGTCAGTAGACCTAGAGCATTTATTTCTGACAGTGCCATTCTGAGACTGTTGTGCTTAATCCTTTAATAATACTCTATTTATAATCAATTGATAGATCAATAGATAGTTGTTGAGTTGTCATTCTGAACAGGAGTAACTGCACAGTAAGAGGGGTTGGCAGCCCAACTTAATTGATGAAGTACAGGCTACAGAACATTGTTAGGTGAGTATTGTACCACCACAGAGTCCTCAGAGAGCAGGTCCAGTAGCTGAGCCACTTGTCTGTGTTCTGTCTCTTACAACCTTGGCTAGAATCTTACAGTAGTTGGTTATGTTTAAATAACACCTTGCCTCTGTAGCTGCTGAGTTGATGGGCTAAGTTTCAAAAAAAACAAAACAAAACAAAAAAAAACCATCTTCTAGCAAGGGTCTGAGATAACTAGATTATCTTTCTAACTGAAGACATAGGAAAATTAAATTTAGAAGCAGAGCAGATTTGTCCAATTGATTCTTCCCTGAGTTATTGAAACTAGGATATCTGTTCTATATTTGGCATTATTAATAATCAATATTTTATTTTTCAGCTTCATCTAGCAATGAGAATGAGATAATTTATCCAGAATAATATCAATTAAATACAACTTGCATATACCTTTTGATATAGTTGGGGAAAACATATATTCACAAAGCAGGAAAGGGAGTGTGCTATTTTTTTCCTTAGTTTTTGAGAACCAAGGAAATGCCAAGATCCATATTAGCAGCTCTGTACGTAAGTGGCTTTTGGGCACAGCTCAGGGTGTGTTAAGACCACAGCTCCAATTAGTCCTCCTCCTTTCCCCCCAGTTCCCCTGTTGAGATGCTCAGTAAGGTGCTTAAAGTGCTGCAAGTTCTCCATCTTCAGATGTGATGGTTTCTTTGCTGATTTTAGAGTACAGTGTACTAAAGTACCTGGTGTTCCAACTGTGTTCAGAAACCTAGAAGGCTTAGACTTGGTGTCCTTCTTCACCAGAAGGAGAGTACTCGTGGGCCGCAGGGTAATCTAGACAATGGCAGGTGCCTTTTCCAGATCTGTATATAATATCATTATGATTTGCAGACAGAAAATAAAAAATCAGATGCTGCCAAAATGCAAGAAATCCACGGAGGAGGAGTGAGCTAAAGGAATCCTGACTTGGTTGATTAGAGCACTTGTCAGTGAAGGTGCAGATACGTATTTGTGGTCGTACACGCCAGCTGAAACAGAGATCCTGGCAGCATATGAAGGAGCTTGAGCTGCCGTGGAAGTGACTGGTACTGAAGCACAGCTCCTCCTGGCACCCTGACTGCTGCTGCTGGTACTGAAGCACAGCTCCTCCTGGCACCCTGACTGCTGCTGCTGGAGTGGGTGCTCAAAGGGAGCGTCTCCTCCACACCACGCAGCTGATGCCACGTGGAGTAAGTGAAGTGACTGGCGTGGTGCTCAGCTCCTGCCTGGGTCCAAACCATGGCAGAGCCTAGGGAGAAAGTTCTAGTTCTCCAAGAAGGAATAAACTTGTAGTTTAGACCAAGTATATTGACTATCTGTAAACACTAAAAGTCAAGGAGTGAAGGCAGAGGAAGAGTTGATCGATTAGAACAGGGAGCAAATTAACACTGATGTGTGTATAAAAGTGGATTGACAGTACAAGCTTGATTCTGTAGGTCCTTTTCTGGAGTTGAATGATAAAATAGAAATTTCAGCTTTTCATGTTTTCTGGTCTTCCTGACAGAAAAGTGAACATTGGACATCAGTGGTAGCAGTGCAGACCCTGATGTCTGTGTGTGTGCAGGCAGCACTGTCATCACTCTGAATTGAACCTCGTACCCCGCTGCTGTGGGTGACTTGTCACTGTCTTTACAGCCACAGATTCCAGTTTTTGTGGAGCCTTGCTACATTTAGACTCGTTTGGTGGCACAGTCAGTCATTGTCCTTCCTCACCCCATTCCCCATGC
This sequence comes from Merops nubicus, assembly GCF_000691845.1. Taxonomy (NCBI): domain Eukaryota; kingdom Metazoa; phylum Chordata; class Aves; order Coraciiformes; family Meropidae; genus Merops; species Merops nubicus. Next base: position 6,548 of record NW_008608857.1, on the reverse strand, counting down.
AGACAGTCTCTGGTTAGTTTTCCATGAACCTCCATAAGGATGAATGTCCAGACAGTGGGGGACTCTTCAGTAGAAGGATCCCCCTGTCTCCCTGGCCAAGGGGACCCTAAAGAGAAAGGGTTAGGGGTGAAAACAACACCCTTCCAACAGATCCTTTGGAGACTGCCTCTGCTACTGCTGGATGAAAAGTGGAATTGAAGCACTGAGAGGACATGTTAAGAGGAAGGCTTGTGAAGGATAGTTGGGCCATCTTGTGTCTTGATTGTACAGTTGCTTCAGGTCTAAGCTGTTTTGCAGTTCTCTAGTACATGACAGAAAAGTAGAAAATGGAAGATCAAGAAATTTATTCTTAGGTAAGAGAGGTCTTTGGTGTGGAGTTTTTGGAAACTTCAGAAGATTCTGAGGGACTGCTAGCAATTACCACCACGGATGAGTCAAGCATGTTTTCAAGTGTTAGTGATTAGGTTGCATAGCTAGCCTGCATGCTTCCACAGCACATCTGCCCACAGGTTTAAACAATAGAAGTGGAAATTACTTGAGCATGTTTCCTGAATGTACCTCTAAGTTAATGTCCAGCAGAAGGTGCAATGTTGTTGGTCTAAATGGTGGTATTATAGATCCTGTGATCCTCCTAATAACTACAGCTCTACTTTTGGAGTGCAGTGAAGTTAGAATGGGATATATATCTCAACACAAATATCCAGATTCTTTTTAGCTGAAAGACTAACAAAGATGAAAGTATTCACCTGGAGGTGTACTCCTGCAAGATATAAAGGTGTCAGAGGATAGTAGTTCTTTCTCACATGTTTTTTATTCAAGTGCTTCTTTGAAGACTGATTAAGGTAATTTCTGAAGAGTTCTTTTGTTCTTACACATGCTTCTCTGTTGATGTCATACTCCTTCTCTTGTGATAACAGCTTTACTACTGTAAGTAAACTGTTACATATATGCACCCTATTAGACAGTTCAACAGAATTGAAGTAAGCAGACAACAGTGAGGAATGAGATTTTAAAAATCCTTAGTAATACATTAGAAATAGATAATAAATTATGTGCTTGATAGAAGTTTTTAAAGAGGCCAAATTTTATTGGCTTATAAAACCAAGTCTGTAAGAAGCTTCATGGAACATAAGCCCTGAATATAAAAAGTTATTGGCTTGCAACTATATTAATGTAAAATATTACATTACTTTATTTCCAGGGATAATCAATGATAGCAATATATCTACCTCAGAGCCAATGTATGTGTTGTGTTAATTATTATTCTTTGAAGTCTTTAGCAGAAAGGTGTTGCCTAAATGTAAAAGTACTGTTATTAATAATAACACCGTTAGAGTAAAGTCAGTCTGTTAGGAGCATTTGCTATACTCTGCTCAATATCTTTTTATTTATCATATGTTGCATATTAGTTATTTTAACATTTAGAAAGCTTAGTAATCTGGAAGCATTCCAAGCCATTGTTCCAGACAGCAGTTAGATATTTGGGTGGATCATGTAAAAACAGTGAAATGGCTGAGAAAGCATGTAAAATGTTTGTTTTAAGTAATATTACATCAATGGAACAGACATCTGCAACACTGGACTTGACTTTAAACTGCTTTAAACTTCTTTTGAGACAATGTTGTACTGTGTTTTTGTAAAATGCGTTTTGGGAGGCTAGTGTGTTGTTTCTTAACAAGGATACTGGTTTACCTTTTCAATTTTCATTTCTGTTTCTCAAATATTTGTAGGAAATGAGATTTACAGTGAGCAGGTCTTAGGAGCTGGTGAACACCTGCCACTCAGTGTTACTTTTGCTGTTTGGTTCTGTAAGCTGACCTCAACTATCAGCATCTGTATTATCTAGTTTAATTTTTGTGTTTTATCTCTTGTATAAGAGTGTTTAAAAACATAAGCAGTGATAGACTTTGGAAGTTACAGGCTCAGAAAAAAAGATGTAAGATCAGTTGTAGGACTAGGTAAAACCCCTTGGAAGTTAGAGGTCCAACCAGACTCTGTCCCCCCAGAGGCAGGTGGGGAGAGCAGTTGGGTGGGTAACAGACACATCTCTGTGAAGGGTAGGGGCTGCTGCTCCAGCTTCCTGAAGGCAATAGCAGTTGGGAAGCCAAGTGTGTGAGCAAATGAAGACTGGCTCATCAGCAGTGAGGACGTTCAGTTTTCACCATGTAGCTGAAAATTAGGATGTTGATCACTAGTAATATTTTTTGAGTCTTCTCCTTGTGGTAGACATTTTATTTTAAAATACTGCTTGCATTACTACATTTAGAGGAATCCTTTCTAGATAACTGGAAATCAGTTTTCTTTTCTTCCTTGAATTTATTCTGTATTGAGATAAATTTAATACATACTGCAAATGAATTAAGACTTAAAACCTTTGATTCCTCTTGAGATTACTAAATCAGTTAACAAACAGCTTTATTAACCCTAGAATGAAATGCCATATGGCTCAGGTTCACCCACGTTATTTTCAGATATATGCTAGAAGATTGAAGTATGCTGTTAAGGTGAAATTACAAACTTTGAGCTCATTTTTCAATTTATTAATAAAAAGAAAGGATTGCCTCATATATCAGCAAACTAGGTACTTGTATTTGCAACAAATGCTTCATTTTATATGAAACTAGCAAACTGCAGACTTAATTCTCCACATTTTCCATACACAGGAGTATCAGCAGAACTGACCAAGTATGTATTCCTGTTTCCAAGCAGGTTTAGGGTTGAAATGTTTTCTAAAAATTTATTAAGAGTTTTGAAATGTGGACAAATTATCACTAACTTACAGATCACTGTGAACAGTTTAAAGTAATTCACATAAATAAATTTAGATCTTTTTCATGTTTACCCTAACACCTATTGATATTGCTGATGACACACACATGGTTTCCTTGTTCAGTCTAAGTGTGTCCTATAAAAACCTACTTCTGGTGGCAACAGTGCTCACAGAGGCTAGTTTAAACTGTTTGTGAAATAGCAGCCTAAATTATCCTATCGGGTAGGAGGCAGAAGATTGTAGTGAAGCAAAGGTTATGCTACTGTTTTGAAGTAGCAGCTGTTCCTCATGGTTTGTAGATATCCAAATCTTATTTGTTCATGTTGTATGTTTTGTGCTAGCCACACTTCTGAAGTCCAGCTTTGTACCTCCTTAAGAACAGGAGCACTTCAGATCTGCTTTTTTCCTAAATAAATGATGCAATTTTATTTACAGTTACTGTGGAAAAAAAGATGCTGTTTCTCAATGCTGACTTTGTTTTCTGCTGCAAAACCTGTTCATGAAAATTTTCTACGCATCAAACTGATTCTGGAGTAATGAGAGTGATCTTTGTTCTCATTTTCAGCACCAAAGGGAATTCTCCATCTCTCCCCTGACGTCTATCAAGAGATGGAGGCAAGCCGCAACAAATCAGCACCTGGTAACACTGTAAGCTATTTGTCCTCCAAAGAAATGAGCCAGACTTCTAGCTCTTTCTTCAGCATATCTCCTACAACAAACAGCACAGCAACCATTGCCAGGGAGCTGCTCATGAACGGGACGTCCCCTACTGCCGAAGCCATAGGTCTAAAAGGAATATCTTCTGCCTCCCCCTGTTCTGCTGTGCAGCCTTCAAAACAGCTGGAGTATTTGGCAAGGATTCAAGGCTTTCAGGTATGGGAGGGGGAAAATGAAGCTCTGCAGCCAGAGTCATAGCATTGCCATCAAGGTGTCACTCTTGCCCTCTTGAATGTTGTGGGCATGCATGTAATTTATCTTGTAAAATTAGCTGGTGTCCGAGGCAGTCTCTGGGTCCAGGAGATAGAACCCTGCACCAATATACATGTCCCTCCTTCTCTTTTTTTGTTCCTTCCTTCCTTCCATTCACCTTACTGTAGGCTATCTTTCTTTCCTTTGTTTATTCTCCTTAAATAATTACAGGCTTAAATTAGGCTTCTGACTTGCACTTCTTTGAGTGCCTTCACCTCTTGACATTAGAAACTTTACGTACTGCTCTGGCATCGGTCTCTTTCTTTGGCTCTGACCCAGAAGGTATCGATGCATCACCTTAACCTTGCATCTATCTTCTGGGCTGGGCTATTAAAGCTGTTACTCTGCTTCCCACCCTGCACCTCCTGTAACCTGTAGAACAACGTTTTGATTAGAAGGTGCAGCCTAGGAGCAGACCTGGTATCAGAGCAATGCAGGATGTTTTTGACATCACAGTTTACTAGTCATACTAGAGAAGGGAAGATGAACTGCACTGGGCCAGCTCCTGAGTCCTTCAGCACTGATAACCTGCATCCAGCAGGGGTAAAGTGGCAGCCTCTGTAGTATGTTCAGTCATTTTTGCAGTGTGGAAGATGGGAGAATGAAGCCTCTTCCTGATCACTATTTTATGCAAAATTACACGTCTGTTATGGACTGTAGCTCATTTTACTGTGTTGCACCATCAGAGGACAGGACCAGCTATGTAGAATTATTCCTTTTTGTCATAGGTTTTCAGTTTGTTCTGTTTGTTTTCTTTTTCAGAGATGTGAATTTGTTTCATTTGAAAAGCTGGTTTCATGTACTCTAGCATATGTAATTTGATCATGTAACCAAATTCTGGAAATGGGAGGTTTCTGCTAGAATTATTGCATGCCTGATAATGATATTTTTAACCAAAGCCCATGTAATTTACAAAGTATGCAATTGTTGGAAGTGATTTAAAAGAGGCTGCTAGAATCAGGGGACAGTGTCAGATGTTCTGTTGGTATAAGCAGAATAGTTAAATTACATTTGCATACATCAGATATACCTGTTGTGGATTCGACCTAATGCTGTTTCTGTCTAAAATGTACAGTCAGCTTCCTTTCTGTCTTATTTTTAAAATGTCACTGTTGATTCACTAGTTTGAATGTCTCTTAATGCCAGAAACAGTACAAGCCTAAGCCTCAGCACAGAACTGTTAAACTGCTACTAGGAATTCAGTTTTCCTGAGTTCATTTGTGACCTGCCCACAGTAGAAACAGATTAATTCTGGTGAAAAGAAATTAAAATCCATTAAGCTTTCACTGTTCACTTTCAGATCTTGTCAGATTGCTTGTGTCTACTAGTAACACTTTATTTTCATAGAACTGATGAGAATTTGTTACTGTTCTGATTCCCACTTGCCTACCATATGTGGTTACTGTACAATGATTAGCTATGTTTGTCCTGGGGTTTTTTTATGCTTTGATTCTAGATGCTTATGTAGAAATTGTTTTTAAAGGGTCTTACCTTGAGCCAAAAAAGATAATCCATTTAATATGTAAACTAGACTACTACTTTTACTTGGCCCTGCCACGAAGGAAGGAGTTTGGTAGAGAATCTCAATTGTGACCATCTATCTGCTGTGTATGTAACTGGTGATTTCAGATCATTTTAGCATGCTTTTAACACCTAGTGTCACTGTGAAACTCTGCCCCTCCTGAGTGGCTGAGCTGGAGGTGGAGCAGTGAGCAGAATCTCTGCAGGAAATGCTCAGTGGCCTGGCAGGTGCACACGACAGGTCTCGTCACCATTTCAACAGAAAAAGGTCTCTGTGTAAGAGTTTAGAAACTGATTTCCTTACAAGTTGACTTTCTCAGGCATATTTACTAAGTATAAAACTACTACATTTGCAAACAGCCAGCTTGTTTCATGTTTCCTGAATGACCCAAAATTATTTTAAATTGTTAGCATGTATTTGTATTCTGAACCAGATGATAACCATAGTTTTGTCTTTCACTGAAGAACGTATACATTCTGTTCTGTTACAATGTATTTTTGAATTTTTAAAAAATCAATAAATGCTCATATGATGTTTCATTTGTAAATGTAAAAAATGTTACTTGCTTATTTGAATGGGTTTTTTTAAACTTCTTTAGCTGCAGGAGACACATTTGTAAAATGTGGTTATTTAAATTTTTTTAAACGGTTTGTATGTGACCTCGGCCATGTTCTATCAGAAGCCCTTAATATTAGGATTTACCAGGACCCATGTGCAGAAGAGTACTAAAAATTTAAAATTTTGTGCTTTAGGGCTTATTATTACTTGTAATTGATAAGCAGCAGCTCGGTGTCACTGAAAAATAGGTGTTGAGCTTGGAACCTTTCAAGGCGCAGGCTTTGAATTACCAGCGATAAAGGCAAATACTTCAAGCAAGCCCTTACAAACTCTGAATAAAGCATTTTTAGGGCTGGCTTCATATTTATGAATGTGATCTACCAGTTAATGCTTTTGCAGGCTTTTCCCAGAGGTTGTTTAAAGGAAAATTCATCTTTGGTAAAATTGTTAAATGACTGTGTGGTGTTTTGGTCCTTGTTTTGTAACCAGATTAGGAAAGTTACAGATATTTTTGCTGACTCTTTAAGTGTGGTAAATTATTCAGAGAGTTTGCTTAAATGGAAACATTTAGAGAAGCTGTTTACATGAAGAAGTGGAGCTTCCAGACTCTGCTGAGGCAAAACACAAGTTGCAAGTATTCCAGTAGAAAATTCCCCAGGAGTTTCCGTGCAGCAGAGTGCAAGCTGTACAAAGCCACGGCAGAGAGCCCGCGGCCAGCCCCGGTGCGGG
>NW_008608856.1:18064-27894 GCF_000691845.1 Merops nubicus | reverse complement strand
TTTTTTTTTTTTTTTTTGAAGTGTGTAATAGATTCATGTGAAACAGCATTAGTTAGGAGAACAGAATTAACCATCCCAAAGGCTGAGAAATACTAGATGGTTTTGTTTAATATTAGCTGAAGTTTTAAGATGTTGGTGTGTCTCATAGGGAACAAAAAAATGAATTCTTGAGTTTGTAAAGATCATTATATTACAAGTGGTGGGGTTTTTTTTTCTTTCTTTACCATAGGATTCCTTGGGCCTGGAGTGGCGCTTACCTAGTCCTGATCCTATAACAGTCCCTTATCTCAGTCCACTAGTGGTGTGGAAAGAGCTTGAGACCTTACTGGAAAATGAAGGGGATCATGCAATAACAGTGGCAGACTTTGTAGATCATCACCCTATTGTGTTCTGGAATTTGGTGTGGTATTTCCGACGCTTGGACCTGCCCAGCAACTTACCAGGGTTGATACTTTCTTCTGAGCACTGCAATAAAAACTCCAAGGTATGGCATCAGGAAATACTGGCATATGAGAAATGCTTGTTTTCCCATCTAAGAAATCATTAGATAATTCAGTAGCTCTTAGAAACATCTTTCAATCTGCTGAGCCCAGTCCTGAATTGGCAAAGAATGTGTGAAGTGAAGGAATATATATAGTACTCTAGAACTTGTATGGGCTAACTGTTCAGCCTGGAGAAGAGAAGCCTCAGAGGGGATCTGATCAATGCTGAGCAAGAGCTAAAGGGCCCCTAGGGAGCAAGAGGCTGGGGCCAGACTCTGGTCAGTGGTGCCAGTGACAGGACAAGGGGCAGCGGGCACAAACTGGAACCCAGGAGGTTCCATCTGAATGTAAGAAGAAAATACTTTGCTGTGCGAGTGCCTGAGCTTGGAGCAGGCTGCCCAGAGAAATTGTGGGGTCTCCTGCTCTGGAGGGATCCCAAACCCACCTGGATGTGACACTGGGCACCCTGCTGTGGGTGTGCTGCTGGAGCAGGGGGCTTGGATGAGATGATCTCCAGAGATCCCTTCCAACCCTTACTATGCTGGGATTCTGTGAAATGTTCAGCTCTTACTAGTCACACTTAAATTCATGATCCTCAGTTATAAAGAGAAGTTTTTAGTTGGTTTTACTGCAGTTTGACTAGTTAGGCATAGGGGGAGGAGGAAATTAGGACTTGTAAGACTGTGGGGAGATACCCAAAATCCTCATTTGCTATGTCACTGGTATCCTGTTCAGACTGAGCTTTCTCTACATTTACACCAGTTTAAATATGAAAGCTTTGTACCTATAGATGTGAAGGTATATTTTTAAATACAGAAGTCCTCTGTCATGAGTTTGTAATAAAATATCTTTATGTATGCATCTTCCCCTTCAGATTCCCAGGAACTGTATGTCAGAGGACAGTAAATATGTTCTGATTCAGATGCTTTGGGACAATATGAAATTGCATCAGGATCCCAGGCAGCCTCTGTATATTTTGTGGAATGCTCAGAGTAAGTTTCATTTCTTGTGGCTTTGGGTGGGTTTTTTAAAGGACACTTTTCATGTTGAACAACTGAAGAAGAATGTTTTGAAAAAAGATCTTTGTGGATAGTTCACACAAGATGCATAACTGATTTTTGATCCTACTGCTTTTTGTCTTGCAGGTCAAAATCGTACTCTTTTGTTTGAGAGTGAGTGTTAAGTTTGGTGTTGCCCTTCTAAGCTCGTGTGACTCGTGTTGGGAGGGAGGGTGGGTTTATGTTTAGCAGTAAACTGCTTGAACAAGTTTAATTTTCCAGCATATCTGTTTCAAGTCATTGACCACTATCTCCAGTGGCTTTTTCTTCATTGGGAAGGGAGGACTAAGAGGGACTGTGTTTCAGTGATACACTGAACTCACATTGACAGCTCATCCACTTAGCTTGGGGTGTTTTTTTTTGATTTTCAGAATTTGCTTAATAAGAATTTTGTTGCCAGTGTTGGATCATATGCCTGAAAATCACTCATGACCCATTACAGCTGTTGAGTTTTCTCCTGTGGCTTTTGTTTCCTTACGTTGCTGTTATTTTGACTTGATGTCTGTTGTTCTTTGCTCACTACATATGTCAACACTTCAACAGTTTTTGTGTAGCCTCCCACTTTTTTTTAATAACTTGGTACACAAAGAATCTATTTATTCTTACAGCATTTTTAATGTTTTCCAGCCCAGAAGTACCCAATGGTCCATTTATTGCAAAAAGATGACGACTCATTTAACCAGGAGCTCTTGAGAAGTATGGTGAAAAGCATTAAGATGAATGATGTGTATGGACCAATGAGTCAAATATTGGAGAGACTGAACAAATGGCCACATATTAAAAGACAGAGGTAAGAATACCAATATGCCTAACTGGAGCCAAGTGGGACAACAATAAGGCTATTGTAAATCAGTTATATTTTCATAGGATTTTTTTAAAGAAAAAAAACAGTTCTCAAGTTTATCACTCAGTCTGGTAAATATTCTTTTTCTTGTGGTAACTTTCACATACTGATTTTAGAAAAAAAAATGGAGAAACTATTTCACTCTTTTCTCTCTTTTTTTCATACCTATGAATGATGAGAAGTCAAGTAGGGAGTGTGTGTGTATTTCATTATTAAATGTAGTTTAAAATTTTTGTTTTAAACAACAATAATCTACTCCTAGCATGCACAGGTAAACTTGTTTGGTTCTGAGTTTCCAGAAGGGAAAACAAAAGGAGCTAAGAACAGAGTTAAAGTCTCATATTTAGGAAGTTTTTTTTCCATTAGCAGTGGAATTAGTGAAAATTACTTCCTCTGAATTTATATTCCTTGCCTGGCTTTGCTGATTTTTATTAATAATAAGATACATAGCAGCTTTTTCAACAGTTAGAGCATTGACAAGGTGTCTTGTTTGCTCATCTGCCTGCTTCTTCAAGATCATGTAGAAACACAGAAAAGCAAGCTGCTTAGATATTTGTGAAATGAGGTGGAGTTTAGCTGAGTGCCTGAAGTGCTTCCTTCCCTCTGCATGGGCTTAAGGCATCCCCTGGTGGGCTGGCAGCTGCATCACAGACCTGCCACAGGTGATCTCTGGTGTAGAGGGTCCAGGGCATTCTCCAGAGATCAGAAATGACCACGTGGTGAAGGTGGCAACTGGGCATTATTTTCAAAAATACCATTTTAAAAAAATAAACAACCTTTAAATACTTCCATCTGTTTTTAATAGAAATTGTTTTGTGATATATTATTGCAGTATATAAACTGACAGTTCTTTTTTACAATTTCAGGAGCCTTTACAGAGAAATACTGTTTCTTTCACTTGTTGCCCTAGGAAGAGATAACATTGATATAGGTAAGGGGTTTTTAATAAATTATTCAAATAAGTTTAGATGATGAATATATGCAAACTAGCTTTACAGATTTATGGGTTTTTTTTAAAAAAATAAATCTGTAGATTAGATATATCCTGTTCTATGGTAAGTGCTGACTAAAAGAGACCTTCCAATTACCTTCCCCTGATGAGCATGCTAGCTGTCTTTGTGTTTGGGCTGTGCTTTGGAGCATGGTCTGTAGAGGTTGTTTTCCTGTTTCTGCAGATGCTTTTGACAGAGAGTACAAAATGGCCTATGATCGTCTCACAGCTAACCAAGTGAAGAACACTCATAATTGTGATAGACCACCAAGCACTGGAGTGATGGAATGCAGGAAGATTTTTGGAGAACCATATCTTTAAATATACCTAGATAAAGAGGTGATATCTCTGACGTGTACCTGTGTAAAACAACCACTTCAGTCACAAGGAACATCTCAGTCTTCAGTGTTCAGGAACGTGTGTACGAGTGTACTGTGGCAGAGGGCCTAGGAAAAATTAGGCCTGTCTACAGTTATGGAATGGACTGAGTGAAAAATGGGCCAAAAGTTATTTCCCTGTCCTTTGTCCTTTCTGCAAATCAATGGGTAGAAAGGAGGATTGGAAACAAAATCAGTTCTTTAACTCGGGACAACACATTACAGTTCCCTTCTTAAAAATAAACAGGTGGACAGAAACAATGCACTGAAACTAATGTGAGCAAAGTAAATTCTGCAAAATCTATTGTTTACATAGAATATTCATGATGTTATGAAGAGCATACAAAGTTGTATTATACATATTTTAAATTGTTTATAGTAAGTTGATATTTTTTTAAGTTTTTTAAATTACTGGAGTGAATTTTAAATGGACTTGCTGCATAAGCAATACAGTGCTTATTTTTTTTGCAGTACACTGCTATTTATAGTAACTTGTCCAGTTACTTTTTGAAGAGTGATTTGTTTTCAAAGCCGAATAGGAAATGTTCACCTTTAACCTAGACAGGATTTCTCTTCTGCACATGTGAAAAACATGTTACCACAGCAACTGGAAGGAAGGTGTGGTAAGCTCCAGTCAAAGTCCACCAACGAACACGCTGCTGTCTCTGTAAAACTCCCCTGTAGAAGTCTCCTCTCCCTCTCCTCTTCCCTTCACTCCCCACTCCCTGGCAAAGAGAAAAGCCTCCTGAAGAGTCCTGCAGGTTCTGTTACAGAATCAGGCCGTCTCCACTGTCAGCATTTGTTGCTGTGACCTCATTACAGAAGTCTTACAAAGCAAAGAGCAGCCTGCACGAAGTTCTTCATACCCACGCAGCGTTCAGAGTCTCGGTGGATGTTTGGAACACACTAAGTCTGGCACGTACACAATGCTAACCCAAAGCTCTTAACTGAAGTACACACAACAAATTTGCTACAGGGAATATAGGGAACGTAGCTTCTTGGGGCATATAGTGCATAGTTAAATGTACTGGGAATGTTTGGTCTCTATTTCACAGGCAAAACAAGTCTTTTTCTTTTTTTCTGTGAAGAAATGCGCTGTGTCAGTCCTTGTGGTGGAGTCATGGCTTTTGACTCATGTTTTCCTGTTCTAGAGATTTAAAAAACTGTTCTGTGCTCTCAGTCACCTAGCAACTCCTCACCAGAAGGTAGGCTACAGAGAAAATACCAGAAGTCTTGTGTGGAGGGTGGGAAAACAGATACTGAATTGTATAAAATGCCCTAAACAAACCATGTTTTAACAAATAGCTTTATTTTAAGTAATCTTAGTGGTTTTCCAATTCTAATTTCTTTTAGTTGTTGCTGTTATAATACTTCAAAATATTCAGCTGTTAATTAGATTTTATATTTTGGTCTGCCTACCAGCAGGTAATTTTTTAAAGTCCCTTTAGTTTGCAAGTGTAATAATACAGCAATATTTAGTTAGGCAGAAAGGAGATAAACTTTAAAGCTCACGTTTACTTTATTAAATGAAATAGACTGAGCCTCTTTGAGGCTCAAATGAGAAGTAATGCTGCTATGAAGCTCTGTGTAACCTCCTCCCAGACCTCTGTAAAGTAGTAAGGAGATGCTGCCCTAAGGAGAAAAGATTTAAAACTTGTAGAGCTGCAGGTATATGCTGATGATAATGGCAAGATGCAGTCTTGTTGGATACAGCTTTCATTGGGTAATACCTCTTCTCTAATTTGCTGCTAATTACATAGCTGACCTTTTCAAAAGTATCCCCCCACCCTGAGGTGTGGAGCTAGCAAAGCTACACTTAACCAATGTTTTTCACATTTAATTTATTTTAGCAGTTTCTGATGCTCTCTTTTGTACTGCCAGGCTTGTAAAGTATTCCTCATGCATGAAATATAGCTCCTTTTTTCACCCAGGTAAGCAGTGTGTCAGCATAGGGCAGATCCATACCCTTCTTCCTTCTGAACTGCTGGGAAGAACAGCAGGTGACTTGGTCAGCCTGCTGGGTGTGAGTAGCCAGTAGTGTGTGTCTGCTCTGCTCCCCGCAGCAGCACAGGCTGCATGCAGGAGTTGCTGTGTATGAACTCTCAGCTCTCTGTGCTGTGCAGGAGGTCACATTCCCAGCTCTCTGCAGTTCTCTTTCCCATGTCATTTACCACTTGGGGCAGCCACTGTTTTCTAGGACCTTCAAGCCATGAAGGAGGGCGAGTTGCTTTTTCCAGAGCTGCCATGGTGTGTTAGAGGTCCTGAGCTATGAAGCAAGCTTCACACTTGTTACTGTAGGCTGGTAGAAGCACCTGAGCCTGGTCTCTAACCACCTCTTGCTTACTAGGACACAGCACTGCAAGTGTGTGTGCCAGCACAGGAGTAGATGCAGCGCTTGTAAATCGTGGCCCAGCGCTTGTAAATCGTGGCCTGCTTCCCCCATTCTAGTCCCAGCTCTGTTGTAAGTACTTCCAACTGTCTTCAGAGTTAGAAAGCCAACAAGTTTGCCACTTCATTCAAATATCAACAGTCCTGCTAGTAGTACCAGGAGAGTATATACTGTACCAGGGGAAGGGTTGTACAGGCATCCTCAGTCTCGCTGTGTCCTTGCATCCTCAGTGGCACTCCTGAAGCATTGCTGATGTTTATTGGGGTGTGCTTTACAATGACTGTATCATGTTCATCAGATGAAATCATTAGACTTAATTCTTTTATAAAGTCCGTTGCAAGTCAGTCCACTGTAGAAATACTATAAAAAAATATAGCTGGAATGGTGATATACTCTTAGTGGGAAATTTTCCTGATTCAAGTCATAATGTTCAAAATGTAGGTCCTGAAGTGGGTAATTTTTATGCATCGTACAATTCAGTGTTGAAACAGTTTTCAAATCTCACTGTCCTTTATTAGAAAAGCAATTTGAGTCTATTTTCCAATACCACAAAGATGGATAAATAAAATATTTGAGACATATTTTCAATTTAAAATTTTGTATGAACTGAATTTTCTCCTTTTGTGTACTAAATAATGCTTATGTCAAAAACCTTAAACAAAGGTTTTACATTTGCAGTGCAATATATATATATATTTTGCTTTACTTATGGTTCCACTGGAATAATTATTGGAGATGAAATACTGAAATGTGAATAGGAGTTGTGCTGTTTCTCTGACACTGCTGCTTCCCATTTTGAGGTTTGCTGTTGGTACAGTTACAGCCTGATGAATTGGACTTCCACGGGCAAATTAAATGATTTGTACCCCAAGAAAGAGAAAATTCTGCGTGTAAAATCTTTGTGTGACAATTGGGAGATGCAAATAGTAATAATAGAGAGGGATATTTCTGGTTATTATCTCCCTGAGATTGAAAAATGGTACTTTGTTAGACTGCAAGCAGCACTTTTTAAATGAATGGTTGTAGATGTGTAAATATGTAATGTTTAAATTTTATTTACCAAAAACCAATATGTTGGATGTTTGCTTCAGTTTGTAGTTCCTTTAAAATATGCAAAGTCAGTGTTCACAATGTTAAGTTTTTGTCTGTCTCATCCAAAAAAAAAAGTTTTACAGTGAGTCAATAAAAAGCTTAAAATCTTTCTGGTTATTTTCACTAACACTTTATGAGATGGATTAGAATGATGGAAGTGTTGCAGCTCTTAACTGCATTGTTTGCTCCCACCAGGCACTGTTACCAGTAAAACCCCCAGGTTTGTTGAGAGGTGACATCAGTGGCCGTTTTTCGTCGTGCAGGAGACAGTGCTGACAACCAGGGTTAGTGCTGGGGACAGTAATCTGTAACTTCCAGGGATGAGTGTCAGGGTTGAAAACAAAACTGGAGCAGTTTAACTTCTTGTTGTGGTATTTCTGATTCCTGGTTGGAATGTTTGTTCGTGGTCACCTGGAGTTCTAACCCCAGCTCCCTTTAACCTGGCAACAGCAAGCTGGAAACCCACCACTTCACACCTGTGTGGTGGCACAAGTGTGGGGCTTGCATTGCAGGACCAGGTGTGGATTGGAAAGGAGCCACAGGGACAGCTGTCAGGTCTGCATGCAGAAATAACTCTTGCTGCTTTGCTTTTACCTTGAAGACCTTAGTACATCATTTCCCACAGCACTTCTGTGATTCTGTGAAGTGCATCCCATGTTCTTGGGGGTGTGTATAAAGTGCCAGTTGTGGGTGCATTCTCGTGGCACTGAGAGGAGGAGACCTACCTCTGCATCAGGAAGTCGTGGCAAATGATCTGCAGCAGGAACCTCAGCAACCGTGCTCAGTGCTGGTACACAACGTGGGGAGCTCACCTCTGAGGATGGAGTGTGTCACACTCAGGTTTTAAGCAGAGTGGTTCTGCAAAGGCAAGCCAGAGAGGCCTGATTCTGCTCCTATGAAGGTAAAGTTCATCAATTTTGGTGAGTTTGAGCAATTTACTGAGTGAGTTAGAGCATGCTTCTGAAAATATTTCTCCAATGAGTAAAAATTCAGTGCTGAAAAGCAGCTCCATTAACGGGAGGGGCTCAGCCCTACTGAAAACCTCACACACCCACAGCACATCAGCCCTTCAGTGAATGCCCGAGCAGGCATCTCACTTGATGTGGGTCACTTTGTCACCTCATCTTTTCTGATCCTAAGGAAAAGTAGTAGAGGCCAACGTACCACTTGAGATTTATTTCTTTTTAGTATGTTAAAGATACTTTATTCTCAGTAAGTTTGTTACAATTCTGGTTGCTTTTTTTCAGTGGAACAATTGCTACCTTAAACCCCTTTTGACGTTGCTGTATGTGTAGATCCATCTGGAACTGTCCCACTGTCATACTGATACTGGGCAGGATATGATCTTGTCTTCTAACATCACGCTGATGATCAAAAACACAAAGTAAAGAGCAAACATGGTGAGCCCCAGCAGCTTGTTCATCCTCCACCTGCACACAGCGATTGAGATGATCACAAACAGGAGCATGAGGAAAAGGAGAACAATGGCACAGAACAAACCATTGCTGCTGACTGCCACTGAGCTGAGTTCGTTGAAGATAGAATAGAGGAACCAAGGAACTGGCAAACTGCAAAGGAAGGAAGAACAATTGAAATTAATGTTTTAAGGCAGTTCATTTTCTGCATCATAACTAAGCATTATTTTCCAAGCTGTTACAGGGCAAAAAGCCTGATTGCATTCAGCATAAAGCCAAAATTGATGTTGGTTCACATCAAAAATTGCATTTGGGTAACACTTGCATGATCATAACACAGTCCAAGAATACAGAAGGGGTTTTTAAATAACACCCATGAACTGAGTGTCTCTGTGCTGAGTGTCCCAGATTCCCTCGTGAAGAGGGAAGTCTTGATGCTTAATGGATGAGAGATGCAGGCACAGATAGTGAGCCTTGAGTGCACAGGAGTTGAATGTCACTCAGGGAGTAGGTAAATATCTTGTCTGTAAATCTGTCATTTTTGGCACTGATTTGTTACATTTTTGTCTTGAAAAAACAGTAATTTTTTGTTGATTCAGAATCAGGTGAAGACAGTAGACTAAGTTATAAAAAAAAAAATCTGTCTTTCCTGGCTGGATTGGTTTGAAAAAAACCCCAACTGGTTCCCCAGCTGCCATTCATGTAATTGCAGCTCAAATGAAGTCATTTAAGCCTCAGTTTGGAATAAAACCAGCTAGAAGGAATGCAGCTGATACTCACCCAACTGTGATATCAAAGATATTGCTGCCTACAGAGCTGGAGACAGCCATGTCGCCCAAGCCTTTCCGTGCAACGATGACACTGGTGATGAGGTCAGGGATTGATGTTCCTGCTGCCAGGATGGTTAACCCCATAATCTCCTCCGATATCCCAATCGTTTCACCAACCTAATAAATACAATTAGTCAGCAAGAGCTCTTTTGGAAGGTGGGATTTTAATTGCTCTGTGCAGTCTTTTAGGGTTTGTGCCGTGTTTGCGTTAAGATCATAGAATCATAGAGTGGTTTGGGTTGGATGGGACCTCTAAGGGTCATCTGGTCCTGAATGCCCTTAGGCATGGTAGCTGTTTTTTGCTTTATAGGCTAAAAAGTTAAATTTTGTAGTGTATTTTGATCTCAGATTT
>NW_008608856.1:0-18033 GCF_000691845.1 Merops nubicus | reverse complement strand
TGTAGGGAACCTGATCACAGTGCTGCCCTGATGGAGCAAGGTCACCTCAGTTGTGGCACAACTCTGCTGTCCTGCCTTCACCCCTTCTGGATGTCTTCTGCTTCTGGATGTCTTCTACCTTTCCAAATTGAGCATCAGCTACATATGATCCAAGAGCTTTGGGAAATGACAGCCTTTGGATTTATGGTTTGATCAACTGCATTGTGAATGTGCAAGAGATCACGAAATACAAATTGTGGGTCTGGCTCTACAAGATGCAAGTAGGATTTCCCAGAATACCAGGTGAACATTAAGGCAATGGGAGTTGAGATCATTTAGCAGCTTCCAGCACCAGAACCTGTATTTTCCAAGAATGTTAATTAGGTAAGGGACAATTATGTTCTGTACAGAAGCATTCATCAATGCAAAGGCAGTATTAAGATAAATCTTGACGACACTTTTCCTTTTGCTGGTGCACAAACTCCCTTGGAAGCTCTCAAAAAAAGAATGACTCTTTGTCAAATCGAAAAGAATTAAATAGAAAATTCCCTTTTGGCTCTTAAGAAAACAAAATTTCTGCTGTTTTGATGGATGATGGCAGCTGTAATTAATTCATCAGATAAAAGGCCACGGTGACCCTGTTCCCTGTCTCTCCATCCACTTGTTCTGAAGTGGTCTTGTTTGCAGAGAGAAAATCAGCCTCTCACCTGATGAGCCCACCACACCATGAGGTAGGAGAACGCAGCAATCCAGATGATGGAGCCGAAAAAAGTGATGACAAAGAATTTTTTGGAATCCTGTTAAAATCAAGTTTGAGGGAAAAAAAAAAATACACTGAGAACTTTCAGACAAGTTAAAAATCCCCAATGAAAATTATTTACCTGAAACACTTTGCTGCAATCAATTGCTTTACCATGCTCCCTGCTCTCTCTAATTGCATTTATTTTTTTTGTCAGCTTGATTAGGTGCCCAGTAGTTGCTGGTCTTTTGTGGTTTATTCAATTAAGCCTCTGGATCTATGTTATGCTGCAGCTGGGGCTCCTGCCCCACTCCCTGCAGCATTAACAGCACTTCAAGTCTACAATGGCTCTAGACATGAAAAAATAGACCTGGGGACTCTGGCCGAGAGGAAATCTATAGTTCAGTTAATGAATCCAGCAGCAGAAGGAAGATGGATTCTTACTGGGTTTCTAACGTCGGGCAGAGTGCTCCAGAGAGGGAAGACAATGGGGAAGAGGAAAAGGTAAATTGCTTGTTTTCTCCTCGTTTCTGGCCATTCAAGAGATAAGGGCTCGTCGTTTTCATCATCGTCAGTGCTGTCATCATCACTGTCTTCCTCGCTCGTAGAGCTGCTGTCTTCTGAGGTCTCGCTGTCTGAAGAGGGCTGCAGAGCACAAAAAGAGCCAGGCTGGTTTCCCACTCCCAGGGGGCTGCCTGGCCCTGGCAGAGCCCACATCTGTGACATGGCTGAGGGCAGCCCGAGCCCCAGCTCGCTCTTGTGGGACCAACCCCAGGCAAACCCTCTCTTGGTGCCTCTGTGTTCTGTTAACCAATTTGTGTCTGTCAGCTAGAACCCACTTCTAGATGGAGTTTTGGCACAAATGACACATTTACTGTCTCTTTGAAAACCTTCCCTCATCAGAACAGCTAAATTCTACCAATTGAAAGGAGGTATTTGGGAAACAGAACACAGGTGCTGATGAACACAGGACAGACAGATGCTCCTACCTGCCCTCCGACCTCAGGAGAGCCATCTGAGGAGAAAATCAATTGTATCAATTGGTGTCATTTTGGACCAGATTTGTGTTTGGAAGCAGAAATGCTTCAGCTAACACCTTCATCAATCTCTTTGGTACTCACACAGTCTATGTTTAGTTGCCATAACTACAGCTGCTGTGGGTTGAGTCCTACCCCAAAAGCTCCAGAGAGGGCAGAAGGGAAGTACGTGTGAAGCTGGGTCTGGAGCGAGTGCCTATTGCTGATGGTGCTTGTGTCTGTACCTGTCCATCTTGGGGTGCATCTGCCTTCTGTTTGGCTTTGCTGGGTTCAGAGTCAGTGGCAGGAGTTACCTGAACGGTGCTTGGCGCCTTCTTTTCCTCTTCTGCTGAAAGTGAGATGAAGGAATATGGGTTTCAGTGATGTTAGAGTCAGGTATTTACCTTCCCATGATCAGCAGGGAGGTTTGAGCTTGCTACAAAAGCTTATGGCACTTCGGGATACGCCCAGTCTGATTGCTTAGGTTCTCCATTTGTCCCCTCTCTCTTCTGTGGAGTGTGATAAGTAAGAGCAAGGCAGAATCTGGCCCACATGGTGTAAAATGATACCCTGATGTTTCTATGACCTTCTCTCTTGAAACTGCTGTAAGAGGCAGGGAAATGCTAATTATCTGATCCACAGCTGATGAGTGTTTCTTGGTTTCAGCCCGGATTCAGATCATCTTATTAAAGCCATCCTTAAAAGCCAGAAAGGATGTAAAGCTTGGCTTTCCCTTTTTTTCCAGCAGAGCAGGACATTCTCCAGGGGACTGACTGACATTCTTGGAGGCTTCTGAGAAATGACTGTTGGGTGCTGCCAGACTTTAATCCCTAATCATTTGGTTCGTATTCAAATGCAAATAGGCAAGTGCTGACACACACAAGGAAATGACTTCACTGTCCTCTGTCCTGTTCCTCTGGTAACCAGCGTGGCCAAGGGACCTCCGTGCAGAATAGCATGGAAATGTGGCTGGCAGAGCAGAGGTGGGAGGGAGCCCCTGGTTCTCTGCTCAGTCACTGCAAGGGCCCTTTCCAGACTGCTGTGACTAAGGTTCAGGGATCCCCTCCACGCAGTTGAGCCTGTCAGGTCAGTGGGGTCATGTTACCACGTTAATGGATCTAGGGTGGGGTGTTGGAGGGTAGGTCAACCCTGAGCTGAGAGAGCTGTGTACACCCCAAAAGCATCAATCTATGCACCTACAAAGTCTGTGGAATGTGTCACAGGGTGAAAAGTCATAGTTCATAGAATCATCATAGAATCACAGAATGGTTTGGGTTGGAAGGGACCTTCGAGATCATCTAGTTCCAACCCCCCTGCCATGGGCAGGGACACCTCCCACTGGACCAAATTGCTCAAGCTCCATCCAGCCTGGTCTTGAACACCTCCAGTGACGGAGCATCCACAACTTCCCTGGGCAACCTGTGCCAGTGTCTCCCTACTCTCAAAGTGAAGAGCTTCTTCCTAATTTCTAATCTAAATCTCCTCTCTTCCAGTTTGAAGCCATTACTCCTCATCCTGGCACTGCAAGCCCTTCTAAAAAGCCCAGTCCATGATACACGTTATCAGTAGTGATGGAAAAACAAAAACTATTAAAAGGAAGGATTCACAGCCCCTTAGAACTGATACAGAGAAGGCTAGTGCAGCTTTTCTCTCTGGAGGAATCTTTTACTCTCTTCTGCAAGTGTACCAAATGTCTAAGCTAAACCAAATGTACTTTGTTTTAACCAACACGTCATTTGTAGTGTCCACCAAAGATCGGCAGTGCCCAGCTGCTGCCTGTAGGAGCCCAGTTTCCCCTCGTTCACCCCTTGCAGCACTTTCTGTTTGGATGCTGTCCCCCTAAGCACCCCTAGGCTGGCTCCTGTGGGCATGGCTTTTGTTGCCCACCCTTAGCGTGCATCGATCGATTGCTGCTGCAACTGCTGCAGCTGCCATCTGTGGCCAGTACTAACAGAAACCTCGTGTTAGAGCCGTGGGGATCCTTTGCCAGCCCTGGGGCGTGGCGTGCTGGGAAGGTGAGGGACTGAGAGCAGAACGAGGCAAACAGCACAGGCTCTTCTTGCACTCACCTCCTGGTTTTGATCCGTGTCCAGCTGGTGTCTCGCCTTTGGCCTTGGCTATGTTGCTGAGCATGTCGACCCTGTCTTTGAATTTTGCTGTGGAGAAGAAGGATGTGGTCAGCAGCAGCCGTGGGCTGGGCAGAGCCCCCTTCCCCTGGCCCCCCAGCACACACTCTCACCCCTCTCCTCTTGCGTGGCCTGCAGCTGACACTGACCTGTGACTTGTCTTGCTGGCTGTGGCCCTTGGCTTTGGCTGTTGCTAGCTGGTCAGCCTGGCAGCAGTGCTGGTGGCTAACAGGTTAACCATGAGCCAGCTGTGGGCTCTTGTAGCCAAGAAGGCCAATGGACTCCTGGGGTGCATGAAAAAGAGTGTGGCCAGCAGATCAGGGCAGGTTGTCCTGCCCCTCTGCTCTGCCTTAGTGAGGCCACCTCTGGAGTACTGGGCCGGGTTGGGGGTGCCCGAGGTCAAGAGAGACAAGAAGCTACGGGAGAGTGTCAAGCAGAGGCAACAAAGATGCTGGGGGGCCTGGGGGATCTCTGTGCCCAGGAAAGGCTGAGAGCCCTGGGGCTGTTTAACTGGGGAAGAGAAGACTCAGAGGGGCTCTGATCAATAGCTAAAGAGTGGGGGTCAAGAGGCTGGGGCCAGACTTTTGTCAGTGGTGCCCAGTGAAAGGAAAAGGGCAATGGGCACCAACTGGAACCCAGGAGGTTCCATCTGAACAGGAGGAAAACCTTTGGTGTGAGGGTGGCTGAGCCTGGCTCAGGCTGCCCAGAGAGGTTGTGGAGTCTCCTCTGGAGAGATCCCAAACCCACCTGGGTGTGACCCTGGGCACCCTGCTGTGGGTGAGCTGCTGGAGCAGGGGGTTGGATGAGATGATCTCCAGAGGTGCCTTCCAGCCCCTGCCATGCTGGGATTCTGTGATATTTTAATGCTTAACACTATGGCAATTATGCCAGCAGTGTGACATGTAACCCATACTTTCATATTTCAAAGACAACCTAGAGGGAAGAGGAACCCTTTGCACTTCAGTAATAGAGGGGATAGCTGTACTTCATAGGAAGCAAATGCACGAAGAACAGAGGAGGAGTTTTGATACAGTAGGACTATTGATCGTTTTTCAGGGTAGGTTATGTGCCAGCTAAAAAAGAGACACCTTCCTTCTGCCATGCAGCTGTTGAAGAGGTTTTACTGTGCTGCTTGGAGCCTGGTCACCTGATGGTAAGGGAAAATATCAACCTTCTACGTTCCAGTTATTTGGAAAGTGATTGACCTCTCTAAGTATACATGAGTGTCTCCTCTGCTGGAGTTGATCTAAATTCCTGGTGTCCAGGTTCATTGTGTCCCAGGCTACCCAAGAGGTAGATCATCTTCACCAGCATGGTGTCCAGTACTGTATTTCTGGGACTGCTGAGGACTTCTCTCTGCTCAGCTGAGCTGCTTTATGATTGCTTTACAGTGAACTGTGAAATTGTGTGTCCACAGTTAGGCGCTGTGCTCAAATATTTGAACTTCTACTCTCATGGAAAGTGAACAAGTCATTGGCTCAAAGAAAAGTCTCATTTTGCTCCAGTCCATAGCCTCTGTCAAGCTGCCTACCCAGTGCCTACGCTGAGGGTCACAGGGTTTGCACATGGACTGTAGCCACAAGAAATTGGCCATGCTATGCTTGTGTGGGACTGGAAATTAATTGCCTCTGAAAATTTTATCACACTGATTTAATCTACTGTACTGTTGACTATGCAACCAGAACATGCTGTTGTCATTTGGCTCCAGGGCAGGGCCCTGACACTTCATTCATCACCCTGATACTGAGTTAACAGAAATAACAGCTCCGAGGGCCTGTGCCATGGAGGCAGAGCTGCTATTCTGAGCTGAACCTCCTGAAAATCAGTAGACTGGTATATGCCCAACAACTGGGACTGGCTCAGACATTAAGGCCTCTGGGGACACGTCCTATTCTGATGAGATTCCTGTCATCATCTGACAGGAATATTTCTCCCCAGCCAGGATTTCCACTGAACACTGGAATGGCTGCACAAAGATGAAATTATGAGCTCTTCTGTGAAAGGCTGGCTGGGACTGGAGAACCTGACTCTTCTGTGCTCCTTGGCAATATTGAAGCCTACCAGAGGGCACGTGTAGCCCTTTGCTTTGTTCCCCCACTGCTGATGCTGAGCACAAGCATACCCATCAGTGACCTTTTGCTCCTGGTCTCCTCTAACCACTGGGCGATGCATCTTTCTGTTCAGCTTTTCCCAGAAGCTGTTGCAAAAGCTCCTGTCAGCAGGGTCAGGGCGGTCAGGCTCAGCCTGAGAGGGGATTATATAAATTGAAGCTCCTGGCTTCCTGCCCCACACAGGCTGCAGGCTGTGAGTGCCACCCCAGCACAGCCTGGGAGCATCTCTCTGTCGGGATAAACAGATTAGGTCCAGGCCACTATCCAGCTCTCATGAGATCAGCCTCACTTAAAAAGGTGTTAATTCCTCTGACACACATTCCGTGCAGGATGGGAGATTGGAGGAAGAGCTGGCTGTAAGCTGGCCAGACCTGCAGGTCAGCACGGGGAGGGAGGATATCTGTCAGCTCAGGCCTTGCTGGTGCTGGGGATTAGCTGAGCAGGCAGCGTGCTGGCTGCTCCAGGGGCAGGGCACTGCTGGGGCTCCCCAGCCCCGTGGGCTCTGTCCTCGCTCAGGGGCACAGTCACCTGGGGCTGGCACTGCTGGGGGCTCTGAGAGCCCCTCACCCAGGACATGGCTGTCTCCAGGAGCCTTGAGATGCTCTTCAGGTGACTCCTGTCCTACAGATTGACAGCATCCAGACTGGATTTAGGGTGGCAGCTGAGCTTCTACCTAGAGTTTGGCTCTTATGTTTGTTTAATTCTTTGGCTCTAGTATTCTAGTACTTAATCTAATGGGACTAACTTAGAACATGAACAGCAGGAAGGATTTTTTCCTTTAAAATATGGCATGAACCTGGAGGATGTGGAGATTCCACTGTTTGAAAGTGGAAGTAAAAAACCCTGCATGATTCCTTTTGTCCCTATGTATCATGATTCTCTTAAAACAAATGATTGAGTGCTAATGAAGCAAGGAGAAACTGAAGCTGCCTTCAGCTCTCCAGCCTGTGACACTGCCTGCTGCTCTGTTCTGGTCTAATTGCCAAAATCGTTTGCTTGTTAACTGGGGTGTACTGAGGGTAGGCAGCTCTGGCAGCCTTGCTGCTGGGGTCTTTTTCTTCACTCAAAATTAAAAGCAGGCTTCTGTCTTCTTCCCTGCATGGCTAGAGTTTAAAGAATAATCCAATGGTTAGAGGTTCAGAAATGAGGGGGATCCTCAGGCTTTCCAAAATCCTCACTCCCTTTAACTCCCCAACAGTTCCCTCTGGTGTTTAAGTGGAGGATCTTGAAGACATCTCATGCTCAGCCTCTACACTTTAAAAGAAAGTGGAGAAAAAGACCAAAGCTGGTAGAAATGTCTCATAAAAAAAAAAAAAAGGCATTCTGAAAATGGAAGCTTCTATCAAATATATAATTCAGGATGCAATGTAAATGTTAGAACTTCTAAAGTAAACACTTGGTCTCCTGTAGGCAGAGAAGAAGACTGAAGTAATGATCTCTTCCTAATACGAAAAGAAAAAAACAAATATTCTGAGCTTAATCCACTGTTGAAATGAGAAATTTTGTTTCACATAAGGGGTGTTGTATTAGGAACAGTGAAACAAAGTTTGTATTTCAGACTTCTACTGTATTTCTAAGACCTCTGCCTTTGGAACTTGCTTTTGGAGGGGCAGTGCTGGCAGTTTTTCCACATTTTGCACCCTTGCTGCCTTGAAACCATTTCTGAGCTGCCCAATGACATGCAACTGCACCTGAAAGAAGGAAACCCTATAGAGGACCTAATTTCAGTAGATTAAGTCGGAATGGAATCATAGAATTGTTTTGGTTGGAGAAGATGTTTAAGATCATCAGTCCAACCATTCCCCCAGCACTGTCAGGTCCCCACTAGCCCATGTCCCTCAGCACCACATGGATACACCAGGAACTCTACGAGTGAGGAACTGTTGAGCAGCAGCTGGCAACCTTTTTCTCTTGTAGAGTGTTCTTTACCACAGCCTCTAAATGCTGATGCTACAGGCACTGGCCTGAAGGAACAAGGACCCTTGAGGAAAGATAAATTGCTTTGGGTTCATCCTTTATATTGCAACCTAATGACAAATATGTTTGGTACAGAGAGTGCTGCAACGAGAAGGACTTTGTTGGTGAGTGCTGGGAACGAGGCGCCCAGCTGTCCTGGGAGTACCAAAGGGCACTAATAACACAAAGAGCACTTGCAGGCCTGATAGACTTTTTGGATTCAAATCCTTTTCAGTCACCCTGGGGAAGCCACTTCATCTTTTATTGACCAAGATCCTCAAGACACTTCGGTTTTTAAGTCTATTCATAAATGATTCCTTTTCTCTAGACTCCCCTTTCTTTCAGTATGAGTTTATCAGGGTAAGGAGTGTCTTCTCCAAGATACACTGGACCTAGGACACTGGCTCCTTGATTTCAAGTGCTGGGCTATTGTAATACCAGTAACTTTCTTTATCATTCTCTTTTCTAAGGAGCTGTCTCTGTTCTAGCAGTGTTGAGTGGAACAGGCAAGTACCTGGGGTAGAGGTTTTGCCCTTAATTCGGTGGCATTGTTATAGTAAAGAATCTAAGAAATAACAACCTTTTGGAGAGACTGCAGCCCGTCCTCGCATCGTCCCTGTTGTAGTAGACTTGTTTAAGTACGTGTGGTCACACTCCCATCTAGTGGCTGCCGCCAGAGCCAGTAACTCCAAGTCTACCTGGCTGAAGAGAGGGGATGGTGTCTTTCAGAGGATGGGAAGGTGCTGGAGGGTCTCTAAGGGGCACCAGTCCTCAGGCCTGGCGCTTTGTGATGCTAAAGGCAATGGCACTTCCTCTTGGAGGTTTTTTGTTTTATCTTTGTGCTGCTGATAGCACCTTTAGGGAGCACAGGTGGTGGCAAGGGCAGTAGAGCAAATCCTGCTGAGCCTAGCTCTTGTTAGGCTGCTGTTAGTAATATGACGGGTGGGTGCCTTCACTAAAATCTGTCAGAGCAGACACTTATCTGTCTTGCTGTCTTTAGCTAGCCTCCTTTGTCCCCTCACCAGTTTGTGAAGCTGGGATTTTGATCTGGAGAGTCCTTTTTGTAACCTTTGTGATAGACACGAGAGGTGTTGAGCTGCTTAGCTTCAATCTCTCTTTGAATGGACAACAGATAATCTCTTTAGAACAAGTAGGGCACTGGAGGGGCAGGGCATGTGCTGAGCTAGGAAAGAAAATCTAAAAACCATCTTTTTTTAACATACTTCACTATCTCTTGGGAAACGAACCTCCATGTTGTGTTTGGATTAAACCTGATACAATGGAGCACATTAAAAGTTTGTGTACAATGCCCCTGGGTCTGCCTGGAGATGTGGCTTGCCTGCAGCCTGGGCAGTTTAAGAGGAGGTGTCTTAGTCCTGAGCTGATCAGCCCTTGGTGCTGGGGTGTTGGCCCATTGCCTGCCAAGTGCTGTGGGGACAGTTCACCATGGCAGTGACAACACCACAGTGCTGCAGATGGACTTGTAGAGGTGCTCAGTGTTGGTCTAACTCAAGTCCAGACTGGCTTAACCATCATACCTGGAACATGCTGTGTGGTTTAGATAGCAGCTGGGATTTTAACCACTGCCAAATTACTAATTCTTCGAGGGTTTTAACTTCTTTTTCCTCTTTTTCAGGTTTCTGCCTTGTGAGGGGCTGTGTGCAGGCCCAGGGAGGTGTACAGGTAACAAGCTCTCCCCGTGTTTGTTTTCCCACTATAAATGAGGCTGACTGACAGGTTGAGCAGCTCTTCCTCAAAAACCTAGTGCTGGATGCTGATGTTTCAGGGCTGGGGTGAGGTCTGAACTAAGGAGAGGAAGGGAGATGTGACATGCTGTGAGATGGAGGAAGCCCAAAACTCACGTTCACTGTCCCTGCTGTCAGAGAGACAGGGGAAGATGGGGGACTGCAGTGACACTTGCAGGGACCCCAGCAACAGCAGCTGCTCCACGTGCCCTCATCCCCCCTCAGGCTGCCACCACAGCAGTAACCAGTTTGGCACAGGCAAAGTAGATAAAGCAGGGCCAAAATGTGAGGGGTTTGTCCTTGCTAGCCATGAACTCAGCAGGGGTACATCCCACCCTTCCAGAGCTCCCCACATCTCCTACCTGCATGTCAAGGATGAGCTGGTGATCCCCAGCACCCTGACACACAGAGGCTGCATTCCCAGTTAAGCTGCTCTGCGCTCAGGGCTGCAAACCCAAGTCCCTCAGGTGCAGGACGTTCACTCACCTTCTGTCAGGGGATCCAGGGTGTGGATCATGAGCTGGAAGATGGTGCTGCGCATCTGGGAGTTGTGGAGGGAGGCTGAGCTGCTGCCCCGCTGTAGGGCTGCTGCAGGCTATGGGAAGGTACAATGCAGCAGTCAGCAGCAGTTTCCTCCCCAGAACATCCCCACGTTGGCTCACCTCTGCCCTGGGGATGTATCTATATGGAGGCTGATCCAACCCAAGGAGCAGCCTCAGCGTGGATCTTGAACAGCCTCTGCAATCAAGTTCACAGGGTTCAGGACCCACCATTCACAGCAAGAGGCATGTTCTGGAGACAGGAGGTAAAACCTGTCTTTAGATAAATGGAACAGGCTTGCATGGACTCAGCATCATCACAATGTTGTTATAAATTATCATAAATGAGAGCCTGCAGTCAGAGACTTGTTAATAACTGTGGAGATATATATTCTGCTAAAAGGTAATGCTACACTCATGTCAGGATGCCCTGACTTGAACCTGAAAGTTCTGGTTCTCTGTTCTTATAGTCGACACCAGAGTCCTAATGAGCTCTTTGCTGAATGTTAATTAGTACAGATAGTTAAGTGCAAAGGGGAACAAGCTGCATGCACACGAGGAAGCCAATGTTATGTTATCTATGTAGGAAGCCACCACATCCAACAGACCTCTCTGTGTGACAGCTGCCCAGCAATGGGGAAGACAAAGGGGCAGCAGCTTGACCAGCAGCAGAGGAATGAGCTCTCCAGTGTTTGCTGTGGGGAAGGACAGACCCTACCAACCTCTGCTCTAGGGGCCCAGGAGGAAAACTGCCCATGAAACCAGGTAAGAAAAGTGCCCAGTATAGCTGGGTCTTTGTGCAAAGCAGACCCTGTTTCTTGACATGGAAGCTGACAACTTTATTCACGACCTGCTCTGGAGAGGGGTTCAAAACACAACAGCTTCAGATCCCTCTAAAGCTCCTTGGACCTACCTGGAGCCTCTTCCCGTCCGCCGCCGCCTTTGCTCCGTCCTCTGCGACTGCCCCACTGCTCTTCTGCATGCAAGCAAGAACAGAAGCCACTGAACACCACCACTGCTTCTCCTGCTTTTGCAGGATCTAAGGACAGCTCTCAGGTCCTGTCTGCGAGAAGGTGGTACAGCCAATGCAAATGACTCTGCATGGCTGCTACTGGAGGAGCTGAAGCCGTGTGCTTTTCTTAAAACCATGTGGTTTTGACCAAGAGAAACAGGATTCTACCCCCAACTCCTCAGTGAGGATGCAGGTACCCAGAGATGGACTCAGACGGCCTCTGCCATCTGGTTGCTGTAGACACACACACAGGCAGGCCCAAATTTCATCCCCAAATATTTGTAACCCTACTCATTTTCCAGCAGAGGCAGAGTGAAGGTGCAAAGGGGTATTTCTTTTCCCAGTGATCAGTGTTATTTCCACACAGGTAATTCATTTATCCCAAGGCTTAGCCCCAGCATCTGTCTGTTATGCTGCCATATGCTAGTGAGAGTTCTCTCAACTTAAAGTGCAGGTTTTTTCCCTTCAATCTGAAGGGCTGGATTTAATTTGTCATGATGTCCACAGGGAGGTATGTGTATAGCTCCAGCATCCTGCACAGGTATCCCCCTGGAATGTAAGCACAGGAGCTTCCAGGGCTCTCAGCCACAAGCACAGGTGGAAAGACAGACCAGGAGGAGGGAAGAAAAGAACTTTCTCAATTTTGCACCACTTCAAGTATCCTCATCCCTCTTTCTTTCCTTAAATCATGTGGAGTGCTGAGATCACAAAGGGCAAAGTGTGCCTAAGTGCTAGTGGCACATATCTGACTAGTAAAGCATCCCCATGCCAGAGGACAGTTTGAGAACCAGTGGTCTCTGCTCAACAGATGGCAGCAGGAGACCTGGGGAGGGGCAGAGGAAAAAGAAATGGACAGGCACACTCAAGAAGACAAAGCCCCAAGTGTTCTAAAGACCACGTCCTGGCCAGATCTGCAGTCTGAAAAGGTAATTGGTTCTGGGGACACCATCAGATACTGTCTTTGTGTAAGCAGTCAACTCTTCCTTCAAAGAACAATGAGGGAAGGGTCCTGGTCTCAAATCTGGAGCGTTTAGTTGCAGGCACAAGCCCCCCTGTCTGTGCAGCAGCAGCAGCACACAGGAGCTGCTCTGAGCACACCCCGCTCCGCTCCGTGCATGGCAACAGGATTTGGGCATTTCCATCCTGTGGCCAGATTCTGACTGGGAGAGGTGGCACTGACTGGTTGCTAGAGGCTGCCAGATCCCCTTCCGTGTGGCAGACTGGGTAACCAGTGACACCACCCGTGTCCCAGCAACACAGCTAGCTTCAGAAAACTTCAGAAAGGGAAAAGAGAACTTCCTCCCACATCTCTCATCTGTGAGAGTCTTGGACAGTGCCTCTTACCCTTTTTTACACAGAATTATCCAGTCGTGTTCCCGGACTAAGTTCCTGCAAGTGGCTTTTTTTTTACTGGGTAACCAGTGACACCACCCGTGTCCCAGCAACACAGCTAGCTTCAGAAAACTTCAGAAAGGGAAAAGAGAACTTCCTCCCACATCTCTCATCTGTGAGAGTCTTGGACAGTGCCTCTTACCCTTTTTTCCCCTGTTGAACACAGAATTATCCAGTCGTGTTCCCAGACTAAGTTCCTGCAAGTGACTTTTTTTTTTGTTTGTTTTTTTTTAAACCTCTCCACACTAACTGCATAAGGAAAATCCCACATGTGTCTTTGGAAGTAGATAAGCAACCACAACTCACACTGCAGAATCACAGAATCAGTAAGGTTGGAAAGACCTCTAAGATCATCAAGTCCATCCATCAACCCAACACTACCATGAGCAGTAAACTATGTCCCCAGGTGCCATGTCTACACATTTCCTGAACCCTTCCAGGGATGGGGACTCCACCACCTCCCTGGGCAGCCTGGGCCAGTGCCTCACCACTCTGGCAGGAAAAAAAAGTCCTTCCTAATATCCAGTGGAAACCTCCCCAGGTGCAACTTCAGCCCATTGCCTCTCATCCTATCACTGGTTACTTAGGAGAAGAAACCAACCCCCAACTCACTCCAACCTCCTGTCATGGAGTTGTAGAGAGCAGTAAGGTCTCTGCTCAGCCTCCTTTTCTCCAGACTAAACACACCCAGGTCCCTCAGCTCCTCACAAGCCATGTTCCCCCAGACCCCTCACCAGCTTTGTTGCCCTTCTCTGGACCTGCTCCAGCCCCTCAGTGTCTTTCTTATCCTGTAGTGCCCAAAACTGACCCCAGTGCCCAAGCTGTGGCCTCCTCAGTGCTGAGTCCAGGGGCACAATCAGTTCCCTGCTCCTGCTGTACTCACTAGTTTTGATCCAGACCAGGCTGCTGGTGGCCTTCTTGGCCACCCAGGTACACACTGGCTCCTGTTCAGCCAGCTGTCCACCAGCACCCCCAGGGCCTTTTCCAGGCACTCCTCCCCAAGCCTGGAGCATTGCCTGGGTTTAACCCCTTTAGTCATTACAAGGGTAGAACTCTCTTTTAGCAGCATTCCCTAATTTCTTAGAATCTCTACTATCTAAATTGCATTTCCCTCATTTTATATCCATAAGTATTGACCACTACCTGTTTGAAAATGCACTTTGTGAAGGAGATGCAGCTTTTCTTTGTGGTTTATGCTAGAACAAATTATTTCCAGCTCACCCTCTGAACAATAGGGACACCAACCTTCCTCATGTGCTCTGCTGATGCTGCCTGCACAGCATTTAGCTTCTTGTTCAGCTCCTGCTTCACCCATTGTTCCAGGTGCACGTTCTGTTTCATAGCGAATACGTATGTGGCATAGGCAGTCAGTAAAAGGAGACTTTCCCACCAATCAATGACACTGTCTAGGAAAAACAGGATGAGCATCAGTAAGTCTACAATGTAGAATGAGATGTCTCTAAATAAGGGCCACCATGTCAGGTGGAGTATCTCCCTGGAGAAGAGGGCACAGGTGCCAATGACAAAGAGGATATTAAACACCGCTGAGCCCACAATGGTACCGATGCCCACATTGCTGTGTGAGATGAAGACACCTATGAGGGAGGTGAAGAGTTCTGGTGCTGATCCACCCGCTGCCATGAAGGTGGCTCCAGCCACATCTTCAGAGATCTGCAACTTCTCTGTGATCACTCCCAAAGCAGGGACAAAATACTCATCACACACTATGGCCAAGGCCACAAATACATATATCATGCCAAAGATGTGAAGTACAACCCACCCTTGCCTGCGTTCTTCCACACTGAATAGGTCCTGGGGGTATTCTCCTTTGGACTCAGGTGGTGGCTTTTCCCCTGGGTAGCTTTCACTGTCGTTGCCTCGCCGTGGTGTTGTGTCCACCGGTGTCGTGACGGGCGCGGTTGGCTCGGGGTCCACGTAGACACAGTGCTTTATTTTGGGTGCTGCTGTGGCATTGCCTGTGAGGGCAGTCTTGTTGCTGGAGAGGTCCCTGGAGGTCGCCTTGATGGGGTCTGCGGGTTGGGGTGCTGTGTGTGGCGCTGGAAGGGCAGAGGGGCTGAACTGGAGCTGATAGACAGAGAGGACCAACACTACGGCGAGCAAGAAGAAGATTCGGCTCCGTTGTAGCCGCCTTCTCCGTGGCAAATGCATTTCCTAAAGGTTGAAGAATCAGAGCCGTGTCCAGAAGCCTGGCTGATCAGCAGCTTGCACTTTTATCCACCATCAGAGCTTCTAGGTGATCTCAAGCATCAGGAGTGGAACCGGAGGACACGAAGCGTAGGATCCTGCAAAAGAAAACCAGGTGTGAAAAAGAAAGTACTGCAACTTGCCACCACCTGGGTAACATTACTTCACTGACTGCCTTTCTATTTTTCAATAAAAAGAAATGGACTTAAACGAGTAAAGGCAGATCTGGATTCAGGTTTCATACTTTTTTTTTTTGCCTTAATGCCTGTAGGCTATGCTGATTAACAATCAATAGAGGGGGGCTGGCCAAGACAGTCCAATCTGAGCTGAATTGTGACTCCACCTAGTGCCCACACCCAGGAGCTATTAAGACTTGTGTTTAGTTTTACTAGAGTCTGGTTGTTATTTGGTAATACTAACAATAGGGTCAGTGTCCTGCAGGAGGTAAGGATGTGGTTTCTGTCAAGGAACCTACTTTAAATTGCTGGAGAAGATGATGCTCTGAAGAGGAGACCATGCTGTTAAAACCTCATGCCTAAGAGACCAGTAATTCACCTGAGTAACCTCAACAGGGGGATGAGAAGTGCTTGATAGTTCCCAGCTATGCTGCTCGTGGCTCTCCAGCCTCACACTGCCCCAGACTCCCAACCAAGCAATGGTGAGATTTTTCCTTTCAGTTTGAGAAGAGCACGAGGAAGATGAGGTTCTAGTAAAACTGGGGGTGCTGAGCATCCATTTGTTTCTATGGCTACAGCTTTCTAAGCCCTTCTGTAGAAATCAGAACAGGCAAAGTGAAATTGTAATCATACCTTTTATTAGGGACTCGTTAGCATATCTTGCATAATTATTTGAACAGCATTGAGAGAGAAATTTTAAATGGCAGAGTGACAGAACCTGCCATGGTGACAGTGTGGAGATAGCAATTTGGGGCTGGGCAGAATTTACCCTTCAGCACTGCTTGCATGTTTTACCTTAGAATATCACTCTTTGTGGATGACTTTTTTTTTCTCCCTCCAAGTGAGAATGTTACGTTATTCTTGAGCTGGATGTGAATCACAATTTTGTAAGCCATTCTCAGAGAAGCTCTTCATGCAAGTTAGCACACACTCACCCTCTTGCATAACACCCAGTGAAGTAATCGGCCTAAATTTCTTGCAAGATAGGCATTATTGCCTTCTTTAAAGTAGCTGGGAGGATCACTAAGGCAACAGTAATAGAGGAGTGGGAGTACCTAGATAGATAGATGATACAAGCTTTACTTTTCCTATGTAAAAAGAACATAAACATGCATATGGCAGAACTGCATAATATGTATAGCAAGTTGCACATTATGAGAAAATAACCCTTCCTAACAAAGAGAAGAGAGTGAAAAGAATGACACAAAGAGAACAGAAGACATATGCACACACACACCTATTTAAACACTGTTTTTCCTTCTCCTCTGCAAATGGAGCTGCTTAGAAGACCTTTTGCAAGCAGAAGTATATCCAAAGCTCGGATCAATGATAAGAGCTCTCCAGCCTTTCACAACACCTGCCTGCCAGCCTGTTTCCCCAGTTTTTTTAAGTTTAGCAGTTCTCTTACAGGTCAACTCCTGATCAGCTCCTTTCTCACTGGTTGGACTGTGTTGGTCATAAGATGTGAAGCAATCAGCTGAAACTCCACAACTTACCTTCCAAAGATGCTGTCCAAGAGGAAGAGGAGTACCAAGGGTTGAGCACGGTGCTGGAAGCTTTTTTGATACTTAACAGCCAGATAGAAGATGCTGTTGCAGAGAGAGGCAGATGAGAATGATCCCATTTTCACAATGCCTCTGCTGGCAGAGTTCTAATACAAGAGAGGGTCAAATGGGAAGGACATATTACTGGAGGAATAGCCAATCCAGTTTAATATCTGCAGTCCCTAAGAAGATTAAATAGTATTGTATAGATTTGGGTCTATCTCTGAAGCCAATATCTTTGTCTGCTGCCACTGGTTATTCTCAGTATGAGGGCAGGTGATTATCTCCATTACAAACTACCAGCTGAAAGCACCAGTGGCAGCCATGGAGAGAGCAGCAGCAGTAGATCACACCGCTCCTCTGCACGGAGCAGTGGTCACTTAAGCCACCTTGCATGTGGCTTCATTCTGAAGCACCTCATCTGGCTGACATGCCACCCAAGCAGCTCTGCTGGCCTTTGCCACAATACAAGTATACCCTGCAGTGCCAAAGGGAGGTTTAAAACTCACTGTCTCCTGGAAAAATCCCTCAGCTCCTGCACCGTGATCATGGAGGCAGAGGGATGACACAGGGCCCTCTCTGCAGGGGGACCCTCACTGGCAGAGCATCCTGAGGATGGAATCAGCAGCTCTGCCATGTTGAGAGGCACTGATCTAGAGCAGCTCCACGGAGGAAGAAATAAGAACATTCCTGGCCAAAGATTTAACGGTCATAAATATCCGATCAGCAGATTTCTCCCTGGAAGTGTTCAAGGCCAGTTCAGGCTTTGAGGAACCTGGTCTAGTGAGAGGTGTCCCTGCCCATGGCAGAGGGGCTGGAACCAGATGATGTTTAAGGTCCCTTCCAGCCCAAAGCATTCTATGATTCTATGAAAGTGATAATTTGATACATTTAAAGCAAGCTTGTCTGAATGGACAGTTTTGCAGGGGTACATCCAAGCTTTGCAATGGAGTTTATTGAAACCCCTCTTTACTTCCCTGCATACAGAACTGGCGGAAGGAGGTCCACTAGCCAGCTGGGATGCTTTTCCATGGACTTCTCTCTATACATAGCAGTCCTTTATAGAACGGAATCATAGAATACTGTGTGTTTCAAGGGACCCTTCAAAGTCATTGAGACCAACACCCTGCTGCAGGGAGCAGGGACACCTGCAGCTAGAGCAGGTTGCTCAGAGCCCCGGCCAACCTCACCTGGGATGGTTCCAGGGATGGGGCAGCGACCACCTCTCTGGGCAGCCTGGGACAGGGGCTCACCACCCTCAGCATAAGAAATGTCTTCCCTCTCTTCAGTCTCAATCACTCTCTTTTAGTGTAAAACCATCACCCTTTGTCCCATCACAAGGCCCTGCTAAACAAAATCAGTCCCCAGCTTTCTGACAGGCCCCTTGCCGCACTGAAACTCTTCCACAGCACTGGCCCCTAACCGAACCGCTTTCCCTCGCGTCTGCGGCACTAGACTCCCGTTTTCGCCGCCGAAGCCCCATTTCGGGCCGC
>NW_008608855.1:10161-10448 GCF_000691845.1 Merops nubicus | reverse complement strand
ATGAAACCCGGTGGTGGTTGTCCTGCCTGGATGGTGCTTGTCATGCTGCCGGAGAACCGGAGCTGGGAGGGGATGGTCCTGCCGTGGGATGGAGACTTCTTTCTGCAGACGTGGGTGTGCAGAAAACACCAAGCTGGGCTGAAGTGTTGATCACTTGAGGGAGGAGGCTCTATAGAGGGTATCTGGCAAGGCTGGCTGGGTGGGCTGAGGCCAATGGGATGAGGTTCACCAGGCCAAATGCTGGGTCCTGCCATTGGGTCACCACAACTGCCTGCAGCGCTCCAGGC
>NW_008608855.1:5270-10116 GCF_000691845.1 Merops nubicus | reverse complement strand
GGGGGGCTGGTGGCCAGGCAGCTGGAGCTGAGGCAAGGTGTGCCCAGGCGGCTGGCCACGGTGGCCCGGTGGTGCCCTGAGGGGCCGGCAGCAGAAGTGTTGGGAAGAGGGCAGGGAGATCCTGGCTGGAGGAGCAGAGGGCTAAGGGTCCCCGGCACCGAGCATATGGGATGGGCTCTGTCCCGTGTCTGTGCTACTCTCCTGACCTTTTCAGCTGGCTTGGGTGGGACAACCTGTCCCAAAGGCTGAGAGTAGGTGTCCAGGCACCAGCCTTGGGGACCCATAGAGCTTCCTGGCCATCTTCCTGTCTTCCTGTGTCCAGCTCTGGAGCCCCCAGCACAAGAAGGACATGGAGCTCTTGAAGCATGTTCAGAGGAGAGCCACAAAAATGATCCAAGGGCTGGAGCAGCTCTGCTGTGAGGACAGGCTGAGGGAGTTGGGGTTGTTCAGCCTGGAGAAGAGGAGGCTCTGGGGGGACTGTATAGTGACCTTCCAGTACCTGAGAGGGGCCTACAGGAAAGCAGGGGAGGGACTGTTCACAAGGGGTTGTAGTGACAGGATGAGGGGTAATGGCTTTAAGCTAGAAAAGGGGAGATTTAGCTGTTAAGAAAAAGTTCTTCAATATGAGGGTGACAGACCACTGGAATAGGTTGCCCAGACAGGTGGTGGAGGCCCCACCCCTGGAGACATTGGAGCTCAGGCTGGATGAGGCTCTGAGTAGCTTGATCTAGTTAGAGATGTCCCTGCTTATGGCGGGGGGGTGGGACTAGTGCCCTTTGGAGGTCCCTTCCAGCCCAGACATTCTATGGTTCTATGGCAGAGGTGCTGGGAGCTGAGCAGTGCTGCACAAGGTGGACCCACGTTCCCGTTGCTCCTCAGATGTGGTCGGTGACGGAACTGTAGGTGTCCAGAATCAGCAGAACACAAGTGTCTTCACTTCCCTGGAGCTGCTGAGCCTCTACACTCTCACCGTCAGGCCCCTTGTGTTTATCGTGACCTCTCCAATACTCTGGAGCTGTGCCCTGTGCTGGTGTTGGTTTTCACAGAAGAGTGAGCTGTGGATTTCTCCCCATGTCTTCCTTCACTGGCTGCTCAAGCAGTTGACCTGAAAAAGCTTGAACATATACCCAGCCTCCTGCTTTAAAGGGATGGATTGGCTGATCTAGGCCTTAGCTCTGGTCCCCAAAATTACTTCAAGTGATTTCCTAAGGCTATCATATATTTCTGTAAATAACCTTTACCTCATTGGTTTAAATCCTCCCCCTTCTATTGAGATTGATAATGTCTACCATACAAAATCTCAAAGGGACTTAAATTCTCCTTACATCGGGGTTTAACTCATTTCAAGTAGAGCAGGCAAGGTGCTGGGTACCAGTATAGGTTAGCTTCTTGGCAGATTTTAGCTAGTTGTTGTTTTATTAAATTATTTATTTTCTCAACCTGTCCATTTGCCTCTTCTACTAATAGACCATGATACTTCAGGGACCTGGAAGGGGAGAGCCAGTGACTTCCTTTTTGCTCTGATAATGTAGACAGTGTGGGAGACCATTCCTGCCACCTTCTGGCCCGTAGTAAGCTTGGGGGCCTCTTGAATATTGAGAATTACTGCCACAACTGCCTATGGGCATCTGGGCCACCCCTTGCTCACATTGTCCAATTGTTTGGAAAAATATGGGGCAGCTCCCTTACAAGGTCCCAACTGCTGGGCAAGCAATCCCAAGGCTATCCCCTGTGTCTCCTGAGGAAAGAGCTAAAATGTTTTAGAAATATCAGGGAGGCCTAAAGCTGGAGCCTTCCCAAGTTCCTTTTTTAGCTGCTCAAATGCTCGGTCGGCCTCTCCAGTCCATGTCAGCTCTGATGGATTATCTTTTGGTAGCTGGTACAGTGCTTTTACTAACAGTCCATGATGACATATCCACATTCTGCACCAACCTGTCATTCCAAGGAGAGTTCTGAGTTCCTTTACTGTCTAGGGCTGGGGTGTATGGCGGATGGCCTCTTCATTCAGCTCCAGGATCTCTCTGTCCTCCTGAGATCTCAAATCTGAGATTTGTCACCTGTGGCCAAAGGCAGGAGAAGACATCCTTTAATTCCAGTATGGTCAACAGTACCTGGTCACTTCTCCATTTTGTCAATAAGTCTAAGCATTGGCCACTAGTGTAATTACATCCTCCACTATCTTCTTCATTGCCCTTAAATCCTGCACTGATCTATAGCTTTTACTATCAGGCTTTTCCACAGGTAAGACAGGAGTGTTAGATTCAGATTCACATTCTGATAAGTAACCCAAATTGAAAGAAAAAAATAATTGTCAGTTATTTCTTTTATGCCCTTGTGGTCTTCCAGCCTAAGGGGAAATTGTTTCACCCTAACCAGACTGGCCCCTGCTTTCAATCTCACCTTTACTGGTGCCACATTCTTTGCCTTACCAGGTATTTCTGATGCCCACACTTCTGGGTGTACTTGATTTAGGATCTCCACAATTCCCTAGGGTGCTTGGATTTTCCTTTCAGGCTTTATCCAAGTTGAACTTAAGACTTCAGTTAGCTGTTCCTCTTTGATTTTTAATTCCATTTTCCCTTCCTTAAATGTTATTTCCACCCCCAATTGTTCTAACAGATCTCATCGGAGTGAAGATTTTGGAGATCTAGGCGTATACAAAAATGTGTGAATCCCTATTTGTTTTCTTGATTTCAATCCTAGCTACATAGAATATAGCTATATAGTATCTGTAGTCTTCTCTGACTTCTTCCTTTCACTCTTCTCCCTAGTCCTATACACCCTCCAGGCTTCCTCAGTTAGTTTTTCCAAATCCCGTACCTGTGGTTCCTCAAGTTTCTGAAGCTTCTCTCTAACATCCTCAGAGGACTGCCCCAAAACCAACGGCACCGGCTGCTGCTGTCCCACGTGGGACAAGGGCTCCAAGGCGACCGGTCTGTTTGTGCATCGCTGCTCTCAGTCGGTCCCCATTTCAAGAGGGACAGGGATCTAGTGGGGAGAGTCCAGCAGAGGCTACAAGGATGACTGGGGGACTGGAACACCTGCCTTGTGAGGAGAGGCTGAGAGACCTGGGGCTTTTTAGTCTGGAGAAGAGAAGACTTAGGGGGATCTAATGAATCTGTATAAATATATGAGGGCTGGGTGTCAAGAAGAAAGGGGCAACCTGTTTTCACTTGTGACCTGCGGCAGGACAAGGGGCAATGGATACAAGCTGGAGCACAGGAAGTTCCACCTCAACATGAGGAAGAACTTCTTTACTGTAAGGGTTACAGAGCACTGGAACAGGCTCCCCAGGGAGGTTGTGGAGTCTCCTTCCTTGGAGACTTTCAAGACCTGTCTGGATGTGTTCCTGTGTGACCTGCCCTAGACTAGATGGTCCTGCTCTGGCAGGGGGGATGGACTCGATCTCCAGAGGTCCCTTCCAACCCCTAACATTCTGTGATTCATGGGTCACCAACTGAAACACTGAAATGGACTCAAGGGCAAAGGCAGTTTCACTGGTAAACAGCTACTCTTTACTATGACACCAGAGTGGCACTGAGGGTGTTGCACCAGAAGTGTCCCCCACCCAATAACTCTCAATTGTTTAGATTTACAAGTGTTCCATATTCAAAATCCTTCCCAAAATCCTCAACAGAAACACAACTTTTCAAGTCAATGTTTCTATGAATTGCTGCTAAACCTCCCCAGGGCTCTGTGTTGGGGCCACCTCTGTTTAACATCTTTATCAATGATCTGGACGAGGGGATCGAGGCACCCTCAGGAATTTTGCAGATGACCCCATGTTGGGTAGGTGTGTAGATCTGCTGGAGGGTCAGGGGCTCTGCAGAAGGATCCGTCCAGGCTGGTCACAACAGCCCCGTGCACCCCTCCAGGCTGGGGCAGAGTGGCTGGAAGGTGCCTGGTGGAAAAGGACATGGGGGTGCTGGCAGACAAGCTGGCTGGAGATGAGCTGGCGTGTGTCAGGAAAGATGCACACTCCAAAGGGGTCTGCAGTCCAATCCCTTTATTGCAGAGTAATACAGCCTTTGACAGTAGACAAGAGGCAGCCCCCTGAACCCCATAGGCTAACAAGCCTGTTCACATGCCTAAGTTGAGCCACAGTTTAGTAAAAATCACTGTCCATCCTCTCTGCCAGCCTTTATGTAACTCATAGAATTGTTTTATTTATCCTTGCCAATGTTTAACATTCTTGTCCAGGCAAACAGCTAACAGAATCCACTATCTTCTAAGTATTTTGGGTATTCTCCTGTTTCAAGGCCGCTTCACGGACTTTCTCAGGCCTAAGAGAAACTAAGGCCTGTACCGATTGTTCATGCTAAGCAAAACATGTCACCCCGCTCTGCCAGTCACGATTCCACAGGCGTGTGCCCAGGTCCTGGAGCACCGGCCGTGAGGTCACAGAGGCGAGCGAGGTCACAGCAGGGTTGGGAGGTCACAAAGCCCCGCGGTGCCACGCCGGCTGCGAAGAGCCACCGCTCAGCCCCCAGCCGGCGCTGCAGCACCTGGGAACAAGCTCAGCCACCATGGCCCTCGGCCGTTGCCTTCTCCTCCTCCTGGTGCTCCTGGTCGGGCCTGTCCAGGATGCTCCGTGGGCACTGTGGGGACCAGGTGAGCAGGTGGCGCTGGGGCCGGTGCCACTTTTCACGGCCAGCGGCTCTTCTCCCCAGGAAGCCTGGAGGGTGGTTTGTCCTCCAGTGCTTCACTGAGGGCTTCCTCTAAGTGTTTCCATGAGAGCTCTCCTGCAGAGAAAGCCCCAGTGGCCCCATATTGGTCCACTGGCTCCCCAGGGTGTTGCCCGTGGTCTGGAGAGAGTGTTCTGAGGCAGCCAAGAGGTCCCCAGGCC
>NW_008608855.1:4252-5229 GCF_000691845.1 Merops nubicus | reverse complement strand
CACGAGGTCCCCAGTCCCCTCTGCAGCTTTGCCTGTCTTCTCCCACATCTGGCTCCCACCTGGTTCCCTGAGCCCCTTCCCGTGCCTGCAATTCCCTGAGGCAGAGGTGGATCCCAACATGCAACAAAACATATCTCATCTGTGCTTGCACCTAGGTGATTCTATTCTATTCTATTCTATTCTATTCTATTCTATTCTATTCTATTCTATTCTATTCTATTCTATTCTATTCTATTCTATTCTATTCTATTCTATTCTATTCTAATCTTCTATTCTATTATCTTCTGTTGACTTGGAGCCCTTGGAGCACCATGAAGTTAAATTCTCAACGTCCCTTTCCTTGAAAGGCTAAACGTTGCCAATGTGGCAAGAGCTCACTTGTGCAATTTTCCTTAAGATCCTCCCACAGTTGACAGCTTCCCAACTTCTTGGCCAGTTCTTCACCCCAAAACCAAGAGCAATGCCACTGGTATCTCAGTAGGAGGGAGGAGCATCTGCCTGTTCATCTTCTTTCTGCATGCCCATCCAGGGGCTTGTTGGGCTTGAGGCTGGAGCTGATGTGAGCTCCAGGGAGCCCTTTCTCCTGCCTGACGAAGTGTCTCGAGGTGTAGGATGGGACCTGAGCCTGGGGCAGGTAGCACGGGCACGTCCTGGATTTTCCTTGGGCCCCGTTGGCAGCTGCCAGCTCCAAGCCCCAGGGTCACCCAGCTGGGTGCAAGGGCAGGCCCAGGCTGGAGGACAGGCCCAGGGGCAGAGCGTGGCTGAGGGGTCTCCCGAGAGGGCCAGACCTGTCCCCTTGGGCTGGGGGACAGATGGGGGTGGCACTGCCTGCGGCAGGGATGGGCTCTGTCCCATGCCTGTGCTCTCCTCCTGGCCTTCTGAGCTGGGCTGGGTGGGCCAACCTGTCCCAAAGGGTGGGAGTGGATGTCTGGGCACCAGCCCTGGGGACCCAGAGAACTTGCTAGCCGTGACAGAGG
>NW_008608855.1:3765-4179 GCF_000691845.1 Merops nubicus | reverse complement strand
GAGGGGTGGTGTGGGATGTCTGGCCCCCACCCCTGGGGACCCAGAGAACTTCCCAGCCGTGACAGAGGTGCTGCAAGCTGAGCAGTGGTGCACAGAAGAGACTCACATTCCTGTTGCTCCTCCAGATGTGGTCAGCGAGGCAACTGTAGGTGTCCAGAATGAGCAGAACACCACAAGTGTTGAGAATCCACTGCGCACCACAAGTGACTTCCCTTCTCCAGAGCTGCCCAGCCTCTACACTCTTACAGTAGTGCTCATAGTGATCATTGTGATGTTTCCAATACTCTGGAGCTGTGCCCTGTGCTGGTGTTGGATTTGCACAAAGCTGTGAGTTGTGGATTTCTTCCCCTCATGTCCTCCTTCCCTGGCTGCTCGTAGCCACGGAGCATTTCTAGTCAGGCTGCCATGGAGTGG
>NW_008608855.1:3146-3711 GCF_000691845.1 Merops nubicus | reverse complement strand
CCCCCGTCCCCCGGGGTCCGCTCCAAGCAGCCCTGCCTGCCCAGGAGCAGGTGGGGTGAGCCTGAGCAGCTCTGGGCCACGCTGGGGAGGACAGGCCCTCTGCCCCATCTGCAGCTGAGGGTCTCAGCCACCTCCCCTTTCCACAGATATCTCTCTGAGGCTGAGGTAGAACAGTTGGAGAATGTCATCTGTGGCTCTCAGCCAGACAGCCAGACCAGCCACCCTGCACCCTTGGGAGCCAGACCTGATGCTGATGCTCGTTCTCAGACCACCAGTGCCCTCTGCCCACCCGGCCCAGAACTCCAGCCTTCAGGTCCAGCCCTCCATATGCTCCAATAAAACTGGTTTCATGATGACAAAAAACAAATGTGTGCTGGGTTTTTAGTTCCACTCAATGATCTTCAAGGTGTTCCCAAAACTAAACCATTCTACAACTCTCTGATGCCGTGCTCTCAGCAGCAAGCCTAAAGTGACACCAGTTCCGGTCTCGTGTCTGGAATGAACTGCTCCAAATCATTCCGCCCCCCCCCCCCCAGGGGAAAAAGAGGCCCCTGAGAAGCCCAGG
>NW_008608855.1:392-3103 GCF_000691845.1 Merops nubicus | reverse complement strand
AAAGGCAGCCCCTGAGGAAGCTCAGGCTGAAGGGGGGCTCTGGCTGCAACTCCCCCAATGCTTTCAGACCTAACACCATCATCCTGCGCCACGGTTGTGCTGGGGTGAGACCAGGGATAAGAAGTATCTGGGAAAAGCAAAACAAGGCCAAAAATGTCCCTGCGGTCTGTATCCCCCCAGGGTCCACCCAGAAGGGTTGCCCAGCTCAGAGCTCTTCTGATTTAGGTTTCAAGGTTTAGGGTCAGGGCTGTCTGCTAGACCTACACCAGATGTAACCCAAGACTAAAGGGGGATCAAGAGACTTGGTAGCTGAATGGGGAGATGTTACCATTTTTGTCCCTACAAATCACTTAGCTAAGAGTCTATATACCGAGCATGTGTCAAAAGCTGCCAACACGGAAAGTTCTTTTAGAGGACAAATGATGAAGAGGATGACGATCACCAGATAAAGTCAACGACCACCAGAGTGGCTGGGATACCTACAGAAGGACACGAGATGGCAGCAAAGACCATGGAATAATCGGTCTCGGGTTTAGAGAAACATTTCTTAGAAAACGTGTCTTTCTGCTCAGGATTTTTGGAAGGACCTTGGATCTCCTTGCCCTCCATGCCAGATCATTCCTCCCTCTGAAACTGCCCCTGCTGAGCAGGTACAATTAGAATTACCCCTTGGGGGGCCTTACACTACCCCAAAGCCACCCCTGAAAATCTCCACCACCCCACACTGCTGCCACTGCTCAGGATGGTGCCTACCAGCCCCAGGTCCCTCCTGGGGCCTCACCACCCCCAGGGGATGCGGGACACCTCCACCTTTTGCTGTTGGGGTGTCTGAGGGCTCAGCCCCCCCAGCCAGCCTCAGGGGACAGGACTCAGGACATGCTGGTGGGGAAGGGACCTCGAAGTCTCCCCATGTTCTGGGGATCTGCCCAGGGATGGAGGTACCAGCTCAGTGCTGGGGCAGAGACACAACCAGACTGCTGAGGCTGGAGGGACCTCTGGGCTCTGTCTGGTGCAGCCCCAGCTGAGCTGGTGGCCCAGGACTGTGTCCGGATGGTTTTGAGGGACTCCGAGGATGGAGACTCCACCACCTGCCCGGGCAACCTGCGCGAGGGCTGGGGCACCTTCGCAGTGAAAAGTGTTACCTGATATTCAGAGGAACCTGCCTGTGTTCCAGTTTGTGGCCATGGCCTCTGGTGATGGCACTGGGCACCGCTGGGAAGAGCTTGGCTCTGTCTGCTGGGCACTGTCCCTGCAGGGATTGATGTCCATGGATGAGCTTCCCCTGAGCCATCTCCTGATGCAGCCCAAGACACCCTTTGCTTGTGGCCAACTTGGTGCCCACCAGGACCTTCTCTGCCAAGCTGCTCTCCAGGCAGGTGGCCTCCAGCCTGTGCTGGTGCCTGGGCTGGTTCCCTCCCCTGGGCCAGGACTTGGCACTTGTTGACCTTCATGAGGTTCCTGCTGGCCCATTTCTCCAGCCCACTCAGGTCCCCGGAAGCCAGCACAGCCCCCACTGGGGGACCATCCACCCCCACCCCCCAGTTCTGGGAGTGCTAGTGGTGTTTCCACTGGGGTTGGGCAGTGAGTGGCACCACCCCCAGCAGTGGGACCAGTGGATGAACCACAGCCCCAGGGGGTCCCAGCCCTAGGCCCCCCAGCTGCTAGAAGAACCTCTTGACCTTCTGGGCCCAGCACTGTCCGCCCAGGTTCTTGCAGAAAGGGTCCCAGCGGGTCTGTCGGTGCCATCTGCAGAAGTCCTTCAGGCAGCCCCAGAGCCAGGGAAGAGCTTCTGGAGCCACTGTCCTACAGTGTTCGGCTCCCAGCCCCACTGGCCACGTGCCCAGACCCCTGATCGCTTCAGCTGGGGACTCTGCTCCTCCAGGATGATCATGCCTGGAGCAGTTGGTATGCTCCTGGCTGGGCCCATTGAGCTGCTCCTGCCCAGTGCCACCGTGTCTTGGTTGCACGGTTGGTCCCATCAGCTCTGCTCCCAGGCACTGGGGTGGCCTATAGCCCCCAGCAGCCCCAGCTCCTCCTGCCCATCCATCCTGGCCAGGGGCAGGGAGGGCTCGCTGCAGAGGTTCCCACCACACCCCTTCTCAACCTTTTCCCACTAGACCACCACTGCTTCCAGCTGCCTGGAGAACTTCTCAGCTGGACTCTAGGATGGTGTCAATGAGGTCCAGGTCTTGTTGCATCCGTGTGTCCATGCCCATGGCCTGTAGGCTGTCAGGGGATGGCTCCACGTTCATGGGGCTGTGCGCCTTGTTCTCCCTGGGCCTGGGGACCTGCTAGTACTTGGTCCTCACTGGCAGTTCCATGTGGGCTCAGGGATGGTATCAGGAAAAAGCCAATAAGCAGCTGGGGATGAAATGTCCAGGAGCACTGGTGTGAACACCGAGGAGATGATCTCAGCCTGGAGGGGATGGAACAACCAGCATCTGGTGTTCAAGTGGTTTAAATGGCTCCTGCATTAACAGAGGCTAAAAAAGGTGGGTCGTGGTGTTAGGCAGGATGGGACCTGGGAGAGGCTGGCCAGACCCTGGGTGAAAACCAATCAGGAAGAACTTTCCTGCCTGGCTGTAGACATCATCCCCACGTCAGCCCTGATTGAGGGCTGGGGGTTTAACCCCAGCACTTCACACTCCCGCTCAGTTTGGTGTCATCTGCTCTGTCCAGTCAAGACACCCCCTGACACACAGAGCCCCCCA
>NW_008608855.1:0-222 GCF_000691845.1 Merops nubicus | reverse complement strand
GCACCGCAGCTGTTGTTGTCTCAGCAGACGGCAGCCTCAGCCTCTGCCACCCCCGGCAGCGTCGGGGGTCCTGTCCCGGAGGATCCGCATCGCGGCTTCTCCCGGGGACTCGGCGTGTCCTGCTCGGGCCA
This sequence comes from Merops nubicus, assembly GCF_000691845.1. Lineage (NCBI taxonomy): Eukaryota > Metazoa > Chordata > Aves > Coraciiformes > Meropidae > Merops > Merops nubicus. Next base: position 91 of record NW_008608855.1, on the reverse strand, counting down.
CAAGGTCCCGGCATGGAGCTGTTGCTGCTGATCGCCGTGCAGCTCAGCCTGGCCTGGGTGGTGCTGGGGATCCAGGTGAGTGACGGGGCCG
>NW_008608854.1:9039-13864 GCF_000691845.1 Merops nubicus | reverse complement strand
AGGCTTTACCCAGTTCCATCTAGACAACCTTCACAGCCTTGCCCTTGTCCACGAAGCGAGTCACCTCGTCATAGAAGGAGATCAGGTTGCTCAAGCAGGACCTGTCTTTCATAAACCCATGCTGAGTGGTCCTGATCACCTGCTTTTCCTGGATGCGTATCATGATGGCACTCAGGAGGATCTGTTCTGTAGCATTCCCTGGCACCCTGGTGAGAGTGACAGGCCTGTAGTTCCTTGGATCCTCCTTTTGGCCTTTCTTGTAGAGGAGCGTCACATTCCCTAACCTCCAGCCCACTGGCACCTCCTCCCCAGTTCACCAGCACTGCTGATAAATGATGGAGAGCGGTCTAGCAAAACCTTCTGCCAGCTCCCGCAGTACCCCTGGGCAGATCCCACATGGCCCTGCAGGCTTGGCTACGTCTGAGTGGTTGCACACAGGGATCGACGTGTCATAGTCTTTGAAAGTCAGGATTTCATTATTTTGTTTCCAGATGGACAAAATACAGGATTGAAAACACAGAGTCGTGGGTAACTACACATTCTTTTAGAGAACTTCCATAGCAATACTGCACCATGCTTGGGACTGCCTGCTTCCTTCTGCTCCAGCTAAAGAGGACATTGATTCATCACCCACTGGATGCAAAGGGAAAAAAAAAAAAAAAAAAAAGACTTGGGAGAAGGATAATCCAGATTATCTAGAACCAGAGAAAGGAGAATAAAAAGAGATTAATGAAGGAAAACATAACAAAGAGAATAAATCAAAGAAATAATTAATGAAGCAGATTAACAGCAGGGGAAAATGGGAAAAAAGATGATACACAAAAATATCATTTCACCAAAATTTAAAAAATCTTTGTTGTCACTACATCCAGTATACTACTTTGTGACTCTGCCTCCGTATTTCTCTTACCTGTGATAGTGAACTTGGATGTGCTCTATGGCTTTTGTTAGATCTAGTGATATATTCACATATTGATGCCTTTTGGACCAGAAAAAAATCCTATTCTCAGAACTAGACTCAAAGCTTATGTAGAACACCTTCCATATCTTAAAATCATATTTATGCATCCCATTTCTCTCCAGGCAGTCCGTTACTGCTACCTTGATGAAAGAAGTATACGTCTTTCTCCCCCTTCTCTGCTCGTAGCCTTGTGTAATTCAGCTACTAGCAGGAAAGGGGTTATGAGTAAAGGAGGAAAATACAAGCAAATCTGGAGTAAAATACTAAAGGTGATTCCCTCTCTGTTCAACCTCTAACAATGTAGCCAAAATTTTCAGTTCAGCCATCTATCTTGTCTTACACCTCTGAACAGACATTGTTACTAGCGTATGACTGGAAATATCCACAGGGAAACAAACTGTCTTATCTAGTTACTAGGGCAGCAGGCTCCAAATTTACTGTAATTGAATATGATAGTTTTATCTAAAACCTAACACAGACTATATCCTTATCCTGTATACACTCCCTGGTTGTACAACAACCAAACTTGAAAATGAATCACTGCTGTTCTAAGCTCACTTTGTGATTTGACTGTTATTGGAGCTCTTAGAATCCACAATCTTCAACTTTATGATATCTTAGTACTATAATAGTCAATGTACAGCAAAACCCTACAGTAAACCAACTCACAGTCTCCTTTAGAGCCTTGATGGTTAACATCCTTAACACCTTTGTTAATGAGGCAAATAGCACTCTTACTGTTGTTCCACATAGTTTGTTTTATTGAGCCCTAAATCCAAAACCAGCTCTAATACCCTATGATTACAACTATTGTTAAGTGACAGATATAACCTACAACCCAGATTTGAGAAAAAAAAATGGCCTCCTGGAGAGACAATTGAAAGACAAGAAGCAGGACATAAAATATTGCGGGTGAAGATAGACACCTTTGTTTAGACAACTGAACTGAATTACACTCTCAGTGACAGTCATATCTTCTACAACAGCAAACGTGAACTGTGACTGTGCACAATGTACAGTAATAACAGGGAATAACATTCTCTGCTTCAGTCATGAAGATACTATGAGCTATTGTGCTATGCTTCCTGGGCTCTGCTTTAAAATGTCATTTGTATAGACACCCTAGAGAGTGTACTAACTCTAGCCATAATCCCAAGTTCCCATCCCAATCAAGCTCTTTGGTATTATGTGGAATATCACTCCAAATTTTCACACTGAGAAACCAAATGCTTCCTGTTCTAAATTTATTTTGTGGCATGCATTTTAATTGTGCTTATAGCGTCACTTTGGGAATACTCATCCCCAAAACCTAGCACTAGGCAAAGGCTTGACTAGATCAATATACTCAGAGCAGTGACAGTCTTAATTTTTTCACTGAGAAACCTAAAGACCAGTGACACTCTTACTGTCACTCCAGAGCTTCTCATTTACCAGACCTTAACTTTGGCTCACACAAAGTTCAATCATTTAAATTACATGCCAAGACAGAAATTTAATCATGACTATCTTAAACTTAATTTGAAATCTACTTTCAAATGCTGCCTTGGTTTCTTTCAGTAGTTTTTCATTTACTAAAATGTAACAAAAGCCTTAGATAATGCTCACTGACACCTTGTGAAACACCTAGAGCCACTGGGTGATACAGGCTGGAGTAGACCACAGGAGGTCTGTACCCAGCCCCCCCAGACAAAGCAGGGGTCAACAGTTCATTCAGGCCAGGCTTCTCAGAGCTTTATCCAGTCAGGTTTGGAAACCTCTGAGAACAGAGAATTCAGTCTCTCTGGACTTCCCATTCCACTGCTTAATTATCCTCATGATTGGTGTTTTTACCTTGTCTTCAGCCTAAGCCTCTCATTTCAGTTTCTGTGCACCCACCACGCACTACTGTGAAGAACCTAGCTGTGTCTCCTTGATGACCTCCTTAATCCCCTCCCCATCAGTGACAGGATTGCTCTTAGGTGCCACTGGAGTCATCACCTCTCCTAGACAAACTAGCCCCAGTTCCCATGAAGAATACTTTCCTCTTTTCAGTGAAAAATCTAAAAATGATTTTCCCACACTTTCTTCTTGTTTTGCTTCATCACTGAGCATTCGTTTTCAGTCCAAACAATGTTATCACTCTATTACTGAGATTTCCAATGCCAAATGTCTCAATATTGTTGTTATCTCTTTTTTTCTATGACCTCCTTGATTAAACAGCCACAACTCCTAGTTTATTCAAACTTAAAATGGGTTCAGTGGCATAGTTAAATTTTCACTGAAATACTAAACCCACACTATGCTGAACTCACTTTCAGCCTTGTCTAAAGTTCATAGTTCTTGGCTTTTTATAGACCCTAATTTACAAAGCCTTAATCTTTATTCTTGCTTTAGGGTGAACTCACCCTAGAGGTTCTGTTCCTCATTTTATCTTTGAAAAAGCCAGTAATCCTGATCCTAGATGTAGCTTGGGGTTGTCTATGACTATGTTCTCACTGTATTTCCATAGCTTCAGTTTATCTGTCATGAGACCTTATCACCTTCTATAACTAGCTGAAAGGAGGTTGTAGCAAGGTTCAGTATCTTCTCCCAAATAAGAAGTGGTACGACAAGAGGATATGGCCCCAGGTTGCACCAGCAGAGGTTTAGGTTGGCTATTAGGAAAAGTTTCTCACGGAAAGTGTTGTAAAACACTGGAACAGGATGCCCAGGGAAGTGATACATTCACCATCTGGTGTAGATGTGGTGCTTCAAGACATGGTTTAGTGGTGAACTGACAGTGCTGGGTTAACAGTTGGGCTTATTGATCTTTAAGGTCCTGTACAACTGAAACAATTCTATGACTCTATGATTCTATAATCCTTACCATATTCCTAAACAAAATGACAATCAAATGGCTTTCTTAACATGGCTGAGAGAATTGAACCACCAGTGTTCTAACTCTTGGGGTCCTCTTATTAAAAGTTAATATTTGGTGTAAAGAACTTCCAGCCACTAAAGGTAAACTAGAGCTGTTGGTTTCAGTGAACCTCAGTAACTCCATCTTGGAAATCACTCAGCCTTTTCTGATAAAGAATTTCCTTCTCTAATCCGCTTTCTCATGGCACTGTTGCTGTCAGTTAGAGACACATACTTCATTAAACCCTAATTCAAACATTAGGTTTCCACTAGTTTCAGTGATGTTCTCCAAAGGTCACTGCCAATTTTCACTATGGAGAAAACCAACAACTAGTATTCTAAGTTTTCTTAAGATATGTTTTAACATCATTTTGGGATCACCTTTCAGATAAACATTTTCATTATTAATATTATGTAGTTTACTAAGCTTTAGCTTCATGATACCTGATGGAAAGATAGTCCTGAGTCTGTCCATAGGCAAATTAGATTTGTTGTCTCAGAATAACTCTCACTCCAAAGGACACTTTCATATCCTAATAGGTCAGTTACTCATTTCTGGCATGCATCCTGGACCCTGAATTTTAAGTGGGATTAATAAAACTTAATGAAATTCATTATTTTCTCACTGAGAAACCAAATCACAACTGCGTGAAAATAACATTTTTTTTTAATTATTTATTTACTATTTATAAGTGTCAGATGCAGGAAGCACAAAACAAGCAGAAATCACAAAGCTTGACACTGCCAACAAACATCTGGTTCCAGGGCAGACATGGGGGCTGAGGGAAGATCCAGTGTTCTGTGTCCTTGAGGCCCTGATAAGGAAATGTGGAGTGCAGTGAGAGCTGCTCACCCCATTCTCCCACCTCATGGCAGTCTTGTCTACTCCCTGCAGGTGCAGATAAGGGAGTTTTGTGCTGACTACATGGAACAGTCGTCTGCCCACAGCCCCATCCCCACACTTTACATATCAGTAAAAAAAAGAGC
>NW_008608854.1:0-9020 GCF_000691845.1 Merops nubicus | reverse complement strand
CGAGAATTCGGCTAAAAGTCGTAGGGACTGACCAACGGGTTTGTTCTCCTCGCCCCTCCCCAGCAGGGACGCCTTTGGGGAAGATTTGCGGCCTCGGCTCTGCCGAGTGATTTTCCCCAGGAGATTATTATTATTATTGTAATTACAATGGCTTTTTTGAGCTTCCTGGCTAGTCTGCAGCTTAGTGAACTTATCACTGGCAATTGTCAAGAATCTGTATGTTGTGTGTAGACAGCCTGGGCTATTGGAGCTCCTGACTGTTGCTGCTGGATGGCACCAGACCCACAGCCACAGGCTGCTCCTGCCCCTGGGGGCGGACCCAGGCTGCTCCTGCCTCTGGGGTCGGACCTGCAGGCACTGCTCTCACTGGTGCCCACTAAGAGACAAGTTCAGGTGCCTCCAGCCCCTCTAATATCCCAGGACCAGCTAGAAAGCAAAGGGGTTTGTCTCTTAACAATTTTTTTCTTCCTTACCCACACCTACCCCTTTTCCTTCACTCAACAATTACTTTTAGTCTGCCATCTAGACACCCAATGAAAACTAGAAATCCCTGCAAATTCAGTGGAGGAAACCTCTCCAGACAAACAGGGACACAGACAAACACACACAGAAAAGAATACCTGATCAGCACTTTTAGGACTAAACTCTCATGCTAAACTTTTTAGTTCAATGAATTCCACTGCTGAAAGAGTCAAATGTTCTTAAAACTATCCATGGTCCCAAAATAGCAGCATACATAAATGGCTTAAACAATTATTTGATCAAACTCTTTTGCCTTGAATTTCAGCACTAAATGTGGTGCAAAAAACACTGCCACTCAAGCTCTAAATTAACGCAGGTGGTCTAGTAAAAGAACAGAATAATAAATCTTTTAGGAATTCTAGGAATTTTTTTGTTGCCATACCGGTAACAAACCCACATTTTTTTTGTGAACAGTTTTGGATTGCCTAGAGATGACAGAAGTACAGAATTGTGACACACATAGGTTTCAAAAATAAAAAGAATAGGTTTCTGTTGTGGTGAGCAGAGCCCGCCCTAGGCAGGGATCAGCGTGCGGAAGATCTCGCGATGTAACGGAAAGCTCAGACTGCCCACGAGGGGCCTTGTGGGCGTGGCTTGTCATATATAAGCAATTGCAGCGACGCAATAAACGCCATTTGCAGCATCTTTCACATTGAATCCAGTGTCTGTGATGGTACCCAATGGTAGAGGTTGGGTGGCAGCTATCCTGGGGATCGGGTGTCGGTAACGACAGGTTTCTGACAATAGGATTCATACTTTAGTATTCTGCAACTCCTTACAGCTTATTCTTTGTCCAGATTTTTTTTTTGAACCAAACCCTCACTAACCCAGATGCAACTGTATCTGCCTTCCATGTCCTTGAAGGCAAGTTAGAAGTACAACATGATAAACCATTTCAGCATTAGAAACATAGTTTGTTCTTACAATTTATTTCTTCTTAAGTCTTTCAACACAAATGTGAAAAATCATTTCCTAGGAGATTTGGGTTATTATCCCACATCTTTACCCTACCTTACTGTTCTTAGTGCCTCATTCTATGGATTAAAACAAATCTGATAAGTGCCAATCTATAAAGGTGATCTAACAATCAGAATTAAGACTCGAAAGAAAATATGCAGCATGCTTCATCAACAAATGCTACAATTTGGGAAGACAAATAGACTAGACTGCTATGACAAGTAGTTATTTTTAACATTTTTCAGACTAATTAGTTTGTAATTTTGTCCTAAGTGAGCATTCTTATAGCAAAGAAGAATGATTTAGAACATTCATCTTGCTTTTAAACAAGAAACATTTGTCACAATCTACTCTTTCTATCTCCCTTTGACCTTCAGTTTTTAGGCATCAGTACTCCTGTGTCACTGTGATGTCATTGTGAGATGATTTCAACTACTTGTACACATGCAAAAGGTGCAACTGAGACTTTTTTACAAGTCTGCAAAGAGTCTGAAGTCCTCAGATGTAAGTTTGTATCTGATCTTCATATCTATCCATACTGGTAAATCATAATCTGAAAAAGCAACCTTCTAACTTTCAATAGTTACAGTTGTTACACAACACTAAACTGATGGAAAATCTCTCAGATCCTAATGAGAAAAAAATATACTTAATATTTCAGAAAATACAATATAGTGCATAGGTGAAGTGTGAGATGGTATAGGAACAGATAGGTTTGTCCCAAAAATCATTACATGTACATTCAACAGAGGAAAATTTCAGTTTTGTCAAAATGCATCTAACCAAGTAAACCAAAAGTTTTTTAAAAGAAAAGCAAAAAAAATTTAGAACACAGAAAAACTGTATTAAAAGCTTCGCTTTGTGGATTGCCAAATTTTCTGTCCCTATACAACATGTTGTGGCATGGGTGTTGTTATCCTTTTGTTTATATTTATCTACGTGCCTTAACACAAATTTTTTGAATGAGCAAGTCGACAGGTAATACAGTTTGTAGTTTGAGGTAGCTGAACAGAGAAAGAGGAAACTGAACTCAATGAGGTGGTGCAAGAAAGAATGGTAGATAGGTATAAGGAAGTATCCAGACTACAAAAAGAGTTTGCTTAGGAAACTAAGGGCAATCAAAAATCTCAAAAAAAAATTGTTTTCTAAATAAAAGGTGGATCTAAAACACACAAACTGGAACACAGGCACAAACTGGAACAGGGGAAGTTGCATCCAAGTGAAGTTTCATTACTTTAAGGATGTCAAAGCACTGGAATAGGCTTCCCATAGAGGTTGTGGTGTCTCCTTCTCTGGCAATATTCAAAACCCATCTGGATGTGTTCCTGTGCAACCTGCTCTACATGAACTTGCTTTAGCAGAGTGGTTGGACAAGATGATCTCCAGACATCCCTTAAAACCTCTACGATTTTGTGACTGTGTAAACTGAAAGCATGGTAACCCTGCACTCATACTGTAGTATGAAAAGGTAAAAAGATGGAGAGTGTTTGCTCTTTGTTAGTCATACTGCTCATAGCATTTCTGAGAGGAGCTTTATATTGAGATGTTTGAGAAGTAACACTCAACGAACACAAAGTATTCTATTTTTCTAAAGAAAAGGCTAGATTGTATTCTTACAATAAGTAAAGAGAGGGTTTCCTTTTTTGTTTTTTGGTTGTTTTGGGTTTTTTTCCTCACTCTTCAGGATGGGGAGAACGTATATCTTCATCAAACATGAAATAAGGAAAAGTCCTTAAAAGACTGATATTAAAAACCTGGAAAAAGTCCAAGTGCTGTTATTGTTTGCATTACACTGCAATTCAGAAATTAAGTTGTGGTTTCTGAAGCCTTTTTTACCAGCCTGTGCTAAGATAATTAATTTGTATTTCTTGTACACAGAGCCTTTGTCAAACAAAGACTCAGTTGATAAGAAACAGATGATAAATCATCTCTGAAACTTGTTAACTACCTTTATATTATTTATCTGCACTTCTACAAAATTTTTAAAAAGAAATCCTTAGTGTTCCTTTCTGTGCTGCTGGGGCAAAACCCTCTGAGTTCATACACATAATCCTTCCTTCCTGCTTCTCCCATTCAGCTATACCCTTCTTGTCTCTACCTTTGCGATCTACTGTCACGAATAAGGAAGTCCGTTTCCCATCAAAGTGAATTTTTCTTTTGCAGAGATGCTTGGAGTCTTTTCCAAGAAAAAAATTCTTTCCAAAGGACTTGAAATGGATTCACCATCCATTTGGATTCTTTCTCATGTGTTTTGCAGTTTTCTGATTTGAAAACTTTTTCCCATTTCCTCTTTGGTTTAATCAGGTCCCTTTAACATTTATTTAAAAAAAAAATTAAAAAAAAAAAGAAAAAAAAATTGACCACAACTATGCTAAATCATTCCACCAGCAGGGCATTCAGAGATGCATTGGTCTCTGTTAGTGCCTTGCACATTTCCATACTGCCCAAGTGCTCTCATCCATTCTTTTCCTTCTAAGGGAATGTATAAAAAATGCATCAGAGAGTACTATCACTAGCAGTAATTGCTACTGCTAATGCATGCCATTTCATTAAGAGTTCAGCTTTGGAAGAATATGGTTCTACTAAACTCATATTCCAAAATAATAGAACACAAAAGTAATTAAGAATGAGTATTCATTGTTAGACCTGTTTTCCCATTAATCACTGTAGGTAAAGCAAAAAAGAGATCTCAACCAATAGGAGGAAAGGGTCCGATAAGAGAATATTTAAATCACTCAGACACTTTGAAATAATTTCAAGATAAGTTTAGCTTTAGAAGACTAAAAGTGGTCTATTGAACTGATAGAATCACCAAAGAGCCACTCTGAGATATCCTAGGGAATGAATGAGAAGACTATGAAAAGCCAAGTATGCTGTCTTTCTTTAAAAGCAGATAGAACTTAGATAATTAACTTAATTGGAATACCTGGAAACATTCAAGAGTAAATAAGCTATTAGTAGGCAAATGAAACAAGCAACATTGAGATGAGTTACAGCAGAAGTAGATGTAGTTTAAAATGTAAAAAAAAAAAAAAAAAAATTAACAAGCCAAATTAAAGTAGTTTCTGTACACAAGATTCTTAGAGAACTGGGAGTGCTTAGCTTGAAGCAAAGAAAGGTTCAAGATTATCTTAGCCATGTACATAAAACCTGATGAGGGTGGAGCCAGACTCTCCTCTGTGGTGCCCACAGGTAAGACAAGAAGTAATAGACACAAGCTGAAACATATGAAATTCTGCCTAAGCATGAGAAGACACTTTTTTAGTGTACAGGTGGTCACACTACAACACTACTACACTACCCACAGTTTGCCCAGAGAAGTCGAGTCTGTGTTCTTGAGCACACTCAAACTCACAGGTACATGATACTGTGTAACCTGCCCTACGCAAACCTGCTTTGGCAGAAGGGTTGGATTAGATGATCTCTAGAGGTTCCTTCCAACCCCTACCATTCTGGGATTCTGTGACATACCCCTTTGTGTCCTGCTGTGGCTGACCCAGCTGTGAGTAATTTCCACAGGTACTGACCAGCCTCATCCACCTTGTGGTCCTGTGATCTGGTATGATAACAGGTTTTATGAATTTTTGTAAGATTTATAAAGATATTTCCTGTGACATTTTGATGAAGAAATTAAAGGAACAGTATGTCCTGGTCTGTGGTAAAACAGAGCTAATTCTGTTCAGTGATATTATGTTTCAGCATATTTTCACAGTGCCTGCTTCTAGCAGTGATAACGCTTCATGTTTAGAGTTACCACCAAGGATTGCTGTGAACACCGAGGTCACTGCTAAAGCTTGTGCACCACATGGAGGGGGGCAGAAAGTAAAGCCAGACCTGCAGGGAGGATCGGACAGGACAAGTGACCCTAAACTGACCAGTGGGGTGTTCCATCACATCCCTCATATTCAGTATGAAACTGAAGAATCATGAGGATCAAATTCCTTCCTCTCGTTCGCTTCTTCTGCACTGGCTGACATCTGAGGAGGATTCTTTTCATTCTGTTTGACCCCGAGCCTTGTGTTCCTGAATTGAGTTCCAGAATCCAGCCCCTGTACCCAGTTTCCCTCTGCTGCTGAGTCCAGCCTGGGAGTTTTTGCCAGGGCCTGCTCCACAACCTCGGGGGTGACGGTGATGCATGGCCATCACGGGGGCAGCTGGGTTCCATATTGGTTTTGTATATATTCAATTTTATTAGTAGTAGTATTTTTTTGGTAGTGCTAGCATTATTTCCATTAAAGCTGTTTTCTTTCCAAACAGTAAGTCTCTCTCTCATATTCTCTTTCTCCCCCTTTGCAGGGGGAGAGGGGTTAACAGAAAGCATCTGTTACAGGTCCGGGTGCAGCCCTAACCCTAAACCATGACACAGGAACTTAATGAAAATCTTTTATTCGAAGCACAGATTCAGTATTTCTACAGTGAGTGAAAAGTCATTAATGTTTCATTCAAATAATAGATAGACTTATTTAATGGGATCCTATAGAGGCTTGATTTGGGCCTCTACCTACTTCCTATCTCACAGATGAACTGAATATAAGACAAGAGGACGTTCTTACTACTTTTGAAAATTTATTGACATAAAATGTAAATATATTTACATAAAATATATTCTATGTAAATATACTTACATTCTGTATTCAAAAGGAAAATAAGCAAGGCTGAAATATTAGAATTGCAATTCCAAGACATGTTGACAACTTAGAGAAACAATATTAAACTAAGATTTCATTCATTAGAAGTTCATGGTAGTCCCTCAGAGAGGAGCAAACTGGCTGGGAAGAAATTCTTTATCAATAAAACTGTTAGGTTATATATGACTTTAAGATAAACTCTAGTTAGCAAAGACTTGTTCTCAGGTAATGTAAACATCAAGTTGAACTGTGTAAACGGGAGTACAGAATGCAAGAGAAATTAATTTACTCTTCCACTCTTCTCCAGATTGGTAGCACTTCACCTAAAGCTCTACAGCCATTGATTCTGAAGGGAAAAAAACCTTCCCCTTTCCATTTCCATGATAGCTGATTAACATGGTCAATAAGATTATTCACTTTCCTTTGTAATGTAAATACAGAAAGCATGAATTTACCAATAGTGGATTTAGTATTAAAGCAATTCCTTCTTAAAATCTACTGTAGTGAAAGTATGTCTTTTAATATTGCCTCTAACATCTGTGTTCTGAACCTCTGTAAGAATAATGAATTCTCTAATATGAGACTTATCTCTTTGCCCCCTGAATCATGCTACATGGATGGAACTTGAGAGACTTTATATTCAATAAGCATTTATCACTAATAAGTTTTACATAAAAGCATGACAAATTTTGTGGGAAGAAAAGGCAAAAAGTGTTTTCTGGAATGTATTTAAAAAAACAGTATCTAACAAAAAAAAAAATATTTTTAGAGGAATACTTATGATTCACTGATGGATCTTTTTTCCTCATTTTTTACACCACATAAAACATTATTCAGCTGCTAATAACAGTGGAAATATGAGGAAATAGCAACTAATTGTATCTTTTTTCATATTCTAGCTCAATTATCCCATCCTAAATTCAAAAATAAATAGCTTGTGATCACGTGTCAATGAATACACTCCAGAAGGATTTACCAAAATTTCAGAAGAGAAGAAATAAAATTTGACAAATATATGATACTGTTGCATACAGTAACAGAGAAGTGGCTTCAGTGCTCTAAGAATTCATTTTTACTTTTATGTTTCTGTGTGGTAAAATTGCCACTCTTCCATTCTTCATTTTTCTACTTAAAACCATGATTAGAAGACTTCACAGTTTTAACTCTCCACTTAAAACAAGCAAAAAAAAAAAAAAAAAAAAAAAAAAACAGGACAACCTAATAATCTACTGCAAAATAGGAAAAATCTTCCATGTAATTTTTTCTAAAATTTTAACACTGACTACTGAAGTCTTCAGCTTCTCTTTTATCCTGCACCTTACTTCCTTCAGCTTCTGCTACTAAATGATCCTAAAACAAGTATGGATGACTCTGAAAAAGAATGAGCAACTCATTGTTGGGTGGAAAAGTGCAGAACAGAACTAAACTGAATAAAACAGCTATTACAGCCTCTGGATACAAACACTGCTTCTGTCCCCATACACTTCACACAGTGCAGCCCAGTAATAGACCAAAACTGTCCTCTATGTTAAGACAGGGAGAGAGAGTGAAGTCCCTAACGAATAGCAAAGAGCAGGCTGAGAGCTTATGGGTAGGGATTAGAGACTGAAGCAACAAGGGGAACCTTGTAGCTGTTGTCTACTATAGGCCACCTGATCAAGGGAAGCCTACTGATGAAGCATTCTTACTCCAGGTACAGGAGGAATCATACTTGCAAGCTCTCATCCTGTTGAGGGATTTCAGCCACACTGATATATGCTGGAAAAGTAACACGGTGAGCTGTAGACAAACCTGAAGACTCCTGGACTGCCTTGATGATAACTTTTTAAACAAAGAGATAGCCCTTCCTGAGGGGATGCAACACTGAACCTAATGGTCACCAATGCAAGTGAACTCATCAGGGGCATCCCGACTGGAGACAGCCTGGGCTGCAGTGATCACATTCTGGTGGAGTTCACAGTCCTAAGGGATATAAGTCAGACAAAGAGCACAGTCAAGACCCCAAATTTCAGGAAAGCAAAATTCCATCTCTTCAAGGACAAGGGAGCAGAACAGAGCTGGAACATCTTTAAGGAGAATTTCCATAGAGCACAAGAACTCACAACGCCCAAGTGCAAGAAGTCAAGCAAGGGAAGAGACAAGCATAGCTGAGTGAAGACCTGCTGGCTAAACTAACAGGCAAAAAGGAACTGCAAAGGCAGTAGAAGCGGAGACAGCTGTCTTGGGATGAACATAGGGACCCTGGCCAGTTTGGTAGGGATGAGGTCAGGAAGGCCAAGGTCTGACTGGAGCTGAACTTAGCAAGGGATGCAAAGAATAACAAGAAAGGCTTCGACAGATATGTCATTGTCTCTGTTTAAGGGCTCAAGGCAGGACCCCAAGGAGCAGAGTTTGTGCTCCCCCTCCCTATCCCTTAGTTTTCCCCAGGTGGAGAGATAAACAAGGGAAGTCAGGAGTAAGAGAGACTTTGCACCGACTGGAAGTTAATAAAAATAAAGTATATTGTTAAACAGGGAACAGAAAGCAAGAAGGGAGGTAGGTATACACAAAAAGATGGGGAGGAAGCAAAGTAAATACACAGTATACAAAACACAATCTCGGATGATGCAGGATTGCTCAGTATCACGTGGGTGCAGCCACGCTGTACTGTCCTGCCTGGAGCACCCATTTCCTACCTCTTTATTGAGTGTGGCCGAGGAATGGGGAGGGAATAACCGCTTCCCCCAGGGACCTTCAGGGTCCTAGATGTTCCCTGTCCTGCCCCCAACCCTCAAACCACAACAGTCATCTAGAAAAGGAAAGTTGAATAAAGCATCCCATCCGCCCACAAACAAGTATGAATGGCAAACTATTAACGACGAGGGGAAGGCTGAGGTTCTCAAGTGGTTTTGCCTCAGTCTTCACTGGCAATCT
>NW_008608853.1:0-70307 GCF_000691845.1 Merops nubicus | reverse complement strand
CGGGCCGCGCCCCCCGCCCCATCCCCGCGCCCTCCCGTGATTTGCTTTTCATGTGTATTGCCTCGGCAGGGTCCGTGGTGTGGGGAGGGGGAAGGACGAGCTACCCGGCGAGGGCTGCGGGGATGGAGACGGTCCCCGAGAGGGGCTGGATGCCAAGCGGGAGGGGACGAGATGTTTTGGGGGAACTTACGTTGGAGGTGCTGGGGGGGGTTGTGGTTGGGCACAGCGAGGGAGGACTGTCTGCAGGGGCTGTTTCGGGGGCACGCATGGCTATAGGTGCCGACGCCGCCGTGTGCCCGTACACATGCGTACGCAGTCGAAACGCGTTTCAGAGCCACCTTCGCTCGCTGCCACCTCTTCACTTTAATTTTCTGTGCGTGCCGCTGAGATAAGGGAGCCTTTTCCTAAGAATCAGGGAGATGACATTGAGCAATGGATGCTCTGAAATTGCCCGTGGTGACTATTTAAAACTGTGCCTCTGTGTCTCTCGTGTGTGCGTGTGCGTGTGTGTGTGTGTAAAATGAAAGATATTTGGAAGGGAGGAGGGTGGAGAAAGGGACACAAATCATTTTAATACGCCTTAATGATCAGCTCATGTTACTGTGGTAGGAACATCAGAGAAAATTAATCCTACCATTAGGAGTAAAACACTGCTCCGGTATGAGAGTTCTCAGCTGTATGTACCTTCCTAATAATATGCACAATTTTATTTATTTTTACATGCAAACACCGCTAGTAATTAGCCGTGTGATTATACTTGTGCATTTCATTGGGGCTTTAACTGATGTCATTCTGCATTATTCAACCATATGAAAACAATTTTCAATTAAGATAATGGCACGCCTTGAAATTATGCAAATGCCGGTCGTATTGTGTAGAATAATTATGACAAATGTAAAGCAGGTAAAAAGTTTCCTAATGCAGTTGTGTTTTACACCCCGGTGATGTCATTTCCCCTCTGGCCTAAGTTAGTCATTCATTAGCAGAGTAGAGAGTGGCAGCAGCAGCAGCGGCAACAGCAACAGCTCTGAGTGATACTTCTCTGGCAGGGAGCCTACAGAAACCGGCACTGAGAGCCAGGGCCTAGAGAGGGCAACATAACACTCCCATTAAGAAATGTACTTTGTTTTCACTTACTCCATTAACTTGTTTATAGACATCAGAATGATTTTTTTATTATTGATTTTTAATAGTTTGGAACGATCTGAGTTGTGCTCGGGGACGTGCGGGCAGCGGGCAGACAAAAGGCTGGGTGCTGGCT
This sequence comes from Merops nubicus, assembly GCF_000691845.1. NCBI lineage: Eukaryota > Metazoa > Chordata > Aves > Coraciiformes > Meropidae > Merops > Merops nubicus. The sequence goes on along the minus strand of NW_008608853.1, from coordinate 69,046 downwards.
GGGTGGGGGTGACCGGCTCCATCAGCGCGTGGGGTGGATATGTCACCTAACCTTAGGTAAAGGACATCCACACCTGTCCCCAAAACAACAGCAGGGCCACCTCTGGGCTCCTAACCCCGGGCTGCCCTCCTTCTGCAGGAGGAGTTGCAGCGCTGGAGTCGGAAGCAGCTTACAGCCATCAGGGTAGACCTTATTTGTGGCGTGGGACTGCTGACGGGGTGAAACACCTCATCTTGCATTCAGGGAGAGGGAAGGAAGCGAGCCGTGCTTAAACACGTACTGCAAATCTGCAGAGTCCAAGCCAAAGGGTGACAGAGGCGCTGGCTGTCAATAAAATTGTTGATGAGGGGAGCGAGTGGTGGAGTTGCAGGCTCGCGATGGAGCCCGCTGGAGATTTAGGCAGAGCTGCTAGCAGCTACCTGCGCTAGCGGCATGATTAATAGAAGCAGCTCGCCGCCTGTTTTCTGTAATAGCAGCATTGACACTATGACAATATTCAGCTAGTGGCTGTGGGGAGGGAGGAGAAGCAAGGTGGTTTGTAATGCTTCTGTTACTCAGAAATTTCTGATGGCGTATTTTATCTGATTGCCAAATGTTTGAGCTAATCAGCGGTAAGTGTAAATACAAGTCTTTTTATAGCTGGCTGAATTCATCATCCAGATTTAAATATAACTCCAACTGCCGTTAAAATTGCATGTTTCCATACGCTGGTGCCCAGACCCAGCAAAGGGTTCAAGCCCACGTGTAGTTCCACCGAGTTACCCTTCCTTCCACCTATGGCTCAGCGCTGCCATAAGCACGGCGGAGAAACTGTCCTTTGGCCCCAGGAGCCAGCCAGAGATTGCTCCCCGGGGAGTCTCAGTGGTTGGCACACGTGGGATGGGGCTGGTGGCACACTGTGGGTCTGAGCGCTCCTGGCCCTGGTGCTCATCACATCCAAGAGTGACCCGCGCCGAGGGGCTGGGCCCAGCACCAGCACTGTGCCTGGACCAGGGCTCTGGCTGCACGGGGGCAGTGGGGACGTTGTTGTGAGAGCGGTGGTGCCTTTGGGGATGCTGTTAGGTGAGCTAGAAGTTTTGCACTGCTTCGGAGAAAACTTTGTTGCTGCTCCTAGAACTCAGGGGCTCAGATGTGCTGGCTCTGACCGCCCCATCAAGGCCAAACACTGCAGCGGGTGCAGCGCTGGTCAGAGGGTGGGAGCAGCCTTCGCCCCCTTCCCTCTAGTGGGGAAGAAGTGGCTGTCCTCTGTTGCTGGGTGGGCCACAACCAACGAAGGTGCCACCTTGCCCTGGTTTTCTCAGTGGCTCCTGGGCCGGTGTGGTCGCCCATGTCACCTCCTGCATGGGATGGGAAGACCTCTGCAATGGCAAGCGCCTTGTGCAGGGCTCAAAGGAGGATGCTGGGGGGGCTGCAAAGGTCTGGAGGGGGCGTCTGTGAGAGCACCCTGTTGTGCTTGGAACAGTCTGATGGGATGTGTGTGGAAAGCAGCCCCCAGCTTTTCCAGTGCCTGAGGGCATAGAGGTAGATGCCGGCTGTCTGCCAGCAGAGACCTCCTGCTCCATCCCCTCATGCAGCATCCTGGACCCAGAGCACTCAGGGGGCACGAGATGGGCTGAACCTCACAGCCTACAGGGTCCTGGCCAACCCCTCCTCTGGCTCATTTACTCCTCTGTGCTCCAAGGGGTGGCATGGGGCTGTGGAATGACTGACCTTTACAGAAGTAGTTCTGTTGCAAAGCGCTTGTTAGTGCCTTGTATTTTCATGTTTTTAAAGGTGTTGGCATTAATTAGACTGGGCTTAAAATATATATATCAAAGCTGGTGCTCGTTAAATCCAGGGATGGTATTTGATGTGATATGTACAATTTCTGAAAAAACCCAAACAAACAACTGGTTCATTTTGCCTGCTATGACATTCCTGCATTGCCCTGCATCGTCCTGAATGCTGCTTTTGCTGAGGCTGGACTGTCAGGGGGATCTGCCTTTGGTTCATTCATCAGCAGCTAAGTTTACTACGAGCTCATGTTGATTTCATCTCTTCTCCCAAACTGGGGATCTGATGCAATGCTTTTCGCCTTGCAAATAATCCTTACTCATGCAAGTAATTTACATGAGTAAGCGTTGCTCATACAGAGGAGAGGAGAGAGCTAGTTTCCTGTAATTATTTCCCTAGCAGTATTTTGCATTTTTTTCAGAATAATGGGGGGGAAAGAAAAGAAAAATAAAAAAAGAAGCCGCTCCATGTATATATGTATGCCATTTATAATAGCAGAAGAGATTCTTCCAGAAAGTTAAGGGAAGGAGCAGGTTTGTTCTCTCCTCGTTTCAGGACAGATGCTCTCAGCATCCCTTGAAAGCCTGATTGGTTTTCGAGGGGCTCTCCGTGTGCAGGGGTCCTCCCCCTTGAAAAATGGGCTACTCCCTTTGCACAGTAATGATTTTTTTGGAGAGTGAGAGACGTAGGAATCTGTACACTCTTATTTGAAAAGAGATCGGCCCCGTTTTAGTCTCCACGGTGCATGCCTTATGCTCGTATCTGTCAACACTGGTAATGACAACACGTTTCAAACATGCAGATTATGATTATTAAAGGGTGCTTTAAAAATCATGCTAATAGCATCAATCTCCAATGTACACTTGCTCAAATTAATTCAGCTTTGGAAATCAGGCGCACTGTAATAGCAGTGTTAGAGAAATGGCATTTGTCATAAAATATCATGGGTTTGGTAATTGCATATCCACTCTGTATGTTTTTATCTCTCACCACCAGTAGCATATGCTGGCAAAGGAAGGAGAGGGCAATGATATTACTCAGAGAAGCCACATGTTGCTAGCCATTAACCAGCAATCTGGCGTATCTGGTCACTTAAGGCAGATCCCCCCCCCCCCTCCCCATTCCTTCCACTTCCCAGCGCATGCAGACTGTAAAATACACCCACTGCTCTCCAGAGTTGCTGCTCCCAGTCTGATCAGTGGCACTAAACATTAAACTCTTGTCTTTGGAGAATAATGGGCCTCACATGGTACACCCTCAAGCATGTTGAGATACTGTGCAGGCTGGAAAATAAAAATGTTCTAATTGTGTCTTTTAAATAAGCATAGGAGTGAATTAATTAGACTATATTTTGTCTTTAGTTGCTTAGTTACACAATAGTATTCCTAAGCACAAGTAAGATAAATTGGCTCTTTTTGTGCTGCTTGTCCCTTAATCATAATTACTGTATTGCTCAGGAGAGTAACACATACATAGATTTTGCATTTTTAATAATATTCAAACAATATGCGAATGATATAGAAAGTATGTTCTGATTCAAGCTCTTATATGCTTTTATTCGTGAAGAAGTTCTACTGCTATGGGAGCAATATTTGCATTAGTTGCTCAGAGATGTAGTTCTGGGAAATACATAATTGAAATATTCTTGCAGTGCTTGTTCTGGCCCTTTCATTCGCATTCAAAATAACAATGCCTTAAGTCTCTGAACAGTCATCCACTCTTGATTTAAGAGCTTTTCTCTTTGTGTGTGTATGTGTGTGTGTTTGTGCATGTGCAGTGTGGGTTCACACCCAGCTTTAACCCTGCAGAGCCTAGACGCTGGCGTGATTCATAGTGTCCTATCAAGTTGAGCTTTTTATTTTGTAGCTAAAATGCAGTCAGAAGGTCAGATGAACATCGGCATTTTATGGCATTAATCCAATGACCTTAATGCTTGGCAGGCGTCCATGTTTCTATGCGAAGGTGCCAGGGTTATAGATAATAAAAGAGTTTGTTTTCATTTTCTGGATATTTTAATCTTTCTTTGCAAAGTGTAGCCTCGGGTTTAGGGGGCTTGGGGCTGCTCCCGGGGGCCAAAACTTTAATGTCTTCCTGGGTTGTTGAACCTTAGCTGCTAATGATGGGCAGATTGATACAGATACTGAACAATGGAAGGTTCTGGCAAGAAACCCCCTAGACATGCTCAGTAGATGTATGTGAAAATTGGCTCCATTGTTCTGCTGTATGAAAAGCAAGTAAATTATTTACAGATATTTGCTAATTAAAGCACATATTGTTTTACCAGCACAATAGAACACAATATAACAAAAGACAAAAGAATAAGCTTGCATAATTTAAACCTGCTAATGCAATGTACTCCTTGTTAAGAAAAATATAATTATGTAATCTATGAGGAAAGCTTTTCGTACTGTAACTGTAGTAGGCAAAATTAGGAATGAATTGCTTGTCAACTTGGCTAAACTAAAACAGCTCTTTGAGATCTGTGAGCTATCTGACGGGAAAACATTTTGACTGAAGCCTATTTTCTCCTTGGTCAGAACTTCTATCTGCAATGACAGATATAAATTCAATTTGAACCTCTGCTCTGGATTGGGAGGAAGGAGAAAAAAACACCCCAGAAATGAAGGAGGAGGCTTGCACGGGAGAAGCGTCAAGTCTGGCTGCTCACAGCCACCCCTCTGTCCGCTCCTTCTCCATCCCACATCTGGCCCAGATGTACCAGTATCCCACAAAGCATCCTACAAAAACTTGGTGCTGTCCTGCCCCGGGACATCTTGCTTTGGAAATACTGAGTCTCAGTGGAAAAAGCTGCTTGCTAATGCAAGGGAAAGAAAATACCACAGGTCTTCACACGCTTCACCTGCGTCCTTAAGTCTCTTCTGGTGGGTTTTGCACCCTGGCAGATGGGGTGAATGCATCTGGACCTAGCATTCTCTGTCCATATGGGTTTCAGACAGCTATGTGCATCTGTGCTTAGGCTGAAGAAATACCTGTCACCTGAATTTAACAAGATCATTGTAGTCCTTTTGAGTAATTAGCAAAGGATTAACAGTTGAAAGGTTCTGCTTTGGCCTCTTTAAAATTCTGTTGTGTGCCAGGTAAACTTCTGGGCTGTGTTTCTGTTCTCAAAACTCTCCCCACAGATTCATGGGTGGAAAGCAGTGGTCTCTGCAGATCCTCCATGCTGACATCTCCAGGGAGCTTTGCAGGCCCGGACCCCAGCAGCCAATTCTGCTTCAGGAGTCCTTTGGGACACCGTTGTCTACCCTGGGCTAGGGGATGCGTGAAGAGAGGGCTCCAAATGAGGCATTTGGGGCAGGGAAAGGAAAGCTGCTCCTGCCCATGCCAAGCTTCTCCCGAGTAACAAGTGATAGGATGAGAGGAAATGGGCTTAAGTTGCACTAGAGGAGGTTTAGCTGGGGTATTAGGAAGAACTTCTTTACTGAAAGAGTGGTGAGGCATTGGAACAGACTGCCCAGGGAGGTGGTGGGTGGTAGAGTTACCATCTATGGAGGTGTTCAAAAAATGTGTAGATGTAGTACTTCAGGACATGGCTTCGTGGTCATGGTAGTGTTGGGTAATGGTTGGACTTGATGATCTTAGAGGCCTTTTCCAACCTTAATGATTCTATGATTCTAAATAGTGGAGCCTCTTGGGAGGCTTCCTTATCACTCAGTGATTCCATGTGCAGAATGGGAGCAGCAGGTCCCACCTGGCAGGGCTGTGCCTCAACTCTCCAGGTCTGGGCCTGCTTATAAAGTTGTACTGGAAAAGCAACACGTAATACGGGAGTGGATGGCAGGAGAGTCCTTCATGCTTCTTGTAGGGAGGCTGAACAGGGCACTTTCTAGAGTCAAATTTTTTTCTTTGATGCAGCCACAGATTTTTAGTCTGTGATCCTGCAGTCTTAAAAGACCCCATGTGTACCCCTAGTCCACACCAGGCAGCAGGGACAAAGGACCTTCTTGCTCTGGAGAAAGTCTCTTGAGAGCAAAGCAGTCCTGTACTAATATTCTTGGGCCCTTTACAGCTGAATATGGTCCCTGAAGGAAAGCTTGAGTGAAGTACCGCTTGTAGGAGATGGCTCTGGAGACTTGGGTTCAGGTTCCTGAGTGATTTTTGACAAGTGGGTTAGGGCTGAATTGAGATGACCTGGTTTCCACTGCTGTTCCAAAGCCCTGGTAGCATCTGTATGGCAGAAGAGAGCTCTGAACTCTAGACTCTGTTAACAGGGCCTTTTACTTCAACTATGCTTTCAAGTAAGGGTGATGGTACTTTCCTCAAACACCCGGTTAAATGCCTGGCCACAGGAGAAGTGCTTATTGGAAATAAACTCTTCCATCCTTTCTACACCTCTGCAACACATCTTTCTGCTTCTCAAAGGGGTCTAGAGCAGGGAATTGGATTCCCTACGTGAGAACAGCCTTGTTGCATGAGGTACAGGAAGGTTCTTTTCACCTAAATCGGAAAAAAAAAACCAACCAAAAAAAACCCAAACCAAAAACAAACACAAAACCATGGAATGTAGAAACAGCCCAGAAGAATAGAAGCCTTTATGCCTAAATGAAGTATGCAGTTCTATTATCCTCGGTGAATGCAGTCCCTAAGAGTCACACTGTATTTTTTGCTCCTGTGGATGAATGTGTTTTCATCAGCGATGTACTGGGTTGTAAAATATGCATCCCCAGCTATCTACCGTGCTAAAGGTTTCAGTAAAAAGGCTTAAAGATGTGTTCTAATGCAAAACATACTGATCAGATAAATGACACGCAGTGTCTCCTGTAATTATCGGCAAGAGTTTTTACAGGATGTCTCCTGTTTCTCTCTAGGCCACATATTTGATGTTAGGAGACAGCCAAGCAGGTGTTCGACTCACTCCTGCCCTCCAGAATTCCTTAAATGACCTCTGGAAGCACTGGAGTGAAAACAGTCTCAGCACGTCAAAATTTTGAGATATCTCAGTCGCTGTAATTCTTTTAAGGCAGCCTCGGCATCTTTAAAATATAAATCTTTCCTAGTTATTGGCAATGAGTGAAGAGTTGTGACGTACCGTAGGCGGGTTTGCAGGCAAGATGTATGACCTCCCTGTGCTGCCCTGTGACTCTCTGCCTTGTAAGAGTTGATATTTCTTCTAAAAAATAATTATCTGCTTTAAACTATTATAACTACCCGACCTCTTTCCTCGAATTGAAGTATTTCAACCATCTGCTGAGTCAGGCAATGTAGCATTCTGTGCTTTTGGGAGGCTGCGATGGTTGCTTAGACAACAGTGACATAATATTTAAGGATAATGGCTCTCGAGGAGATACTGTCCCCTTCTCCCTGGACGACTTCTCTGAAAATGCAGATCTGATATGCTCTTAAAAAAACACGAGAGGGATGAGAAGGGTTTGTATCACCATCTCCCCATTTCCCAGTTGATAGGTGAAAGTATTGTACTTTGTTCAGGAGTCTTGTAAGATGTGCTAAAATTAAAGGCTGACTAGATGCTGGCTTCTACAGAAACAGAAGAAAAAGTGCCTCTTTTTATAGTCGGTGCTTATTTCAAGATTCAGTCAACTTTGTGGCTGGGAAAAACGTTGGCATTGGTCGGGCAGCGTCCAAAAAGGCTTATCCAAGATAAATCTCATTCCTGAGCAGAGCTGAAATCAGCTCTGGCCATTTCCTCCTGCTGTAGCAGGAAAAAACTGCAATTAAAGACTTAACCCCGCAATGGAGACCTCATAAACATATCACTTCAGAGCATAGCTAATAGACGATGAGTTGATTTTTTTATAGATACATATATGCACTGTATGCGACGTGGGTGGTTTTTCATGTTTACACAGAGATATAATTATGAATGACACGAAGGTTATACAGCAGATTTCTTTAATCTTCTAAAGGTTTGTTAGTCATGTGTCACCGTGTACCTGGTTTTTATTTATTCAACATCTGTATTCCTTTGTCATCTTGTTGAAAGGGTTTTGCTAGAAGGGCTGTGTCAGTAGGTGTGGAGCAGTCAGTGTCAGATGGCTATGGGGGCTGCTTGGGCTAGCAGAGCCCTGCAGGTCCTGAAGCAACTTCTGTTGTGACACAGGGCTGCGAGACCTTTTTGCTTGACAAGAAAAGAGAGGGACCCTTTTGTCACCTGCTGCTCAAAAAAAATCCAAAAAAACCAAACCAACCCAAAGCCCACGACTTATGGTTTGGGTCTGAGAGCTTGGAAAGGTCACTTAAGGGTATGTGAAAGTTTTGGAAGGTGCATCGAAATCCCAGAGCTGGTGAAATAGTTGGGTGACCCCTGTTTGGGTGGTGTTGGGGCAGATAACCTCTTGTGTTAGCGAACTGCCGTGATGTAGAGGAGACAGCCTCTCTGGAAGCTGCCCATGGCTCAGACTCCTCAGAAGGGGCTGAATCTATCTGCTACGTTTTGCTGGGTGATAGTGTTTGTACAATGAGGCACTGGAGTGAAGACATGTCTGGAGATGGGGTCCCTTGCTGTTGAGATGGGCATTGGCAGCAACACTTGAAAGAACACCATGGTCCGACCTGTGATTTCAGTGGTGTGTGAGGACTTGGGGAGGACGTGGCCGCTTGTGTCTGAATTGGGCCAAAATTGAGCAAGAGCTCGAGAAATGAGTGTCAAGAAAGAGCAGGTCTGCTCAGTCCCACTGTGCGTAGAGCAGGGCGACCCAAGGCAGGCCCTGAAATACATAGGGTAATTTTTCCTGGACCCTCACAACAGCGTGGGGATGCTGAACACCGTGTGTTTTCATGGCCACATCCGTGCCACTGACAAAGAAAGCGTGTGGCTGGGGTGTGCTCTCCCTTGCCCCCCAAAAGCCACCTCTCCTCCTGCTCCTGCCTCCCCAGTTCTCCCTCCATGGCAGTCTGGGCAGAGCTGACGAGTGTGCCGGCGTCACTTCACCCTTGTTACAGTAGGATTTCTATTTTTTTTCATCCCTTTTTTTTTTTTCCCCTGTGTACACATCATGTGCGTGTGTGCGAAGGTTGTATTCTCAAAAACAAGTTTATTCATTGATGATGTAATAGTGATTGTACTTTTCTTTTGGTTAATAAATTGTCTGCCTAGCTTACTTTGTATGCCAGCCAAAATTAGTCATACCAGTTCTTGGAAAGGATATGAAGAAACTAGTAATTGAAATCATAATCATTTGATCATGAGAGCTATTTGGAAAATAATATTTTAACCAAAAACATGTCTGATCTCCAAGTCATTTTTTTTTTAAAACGGCTGCTAAATAGATTTCTCTAGTGTTGAGTATTAGAAATTGTGTAGTAGCTGGTGATGGTATTCAACATCCTAAAAGAGGACTTCATCCAGAAATTGCTGAGGATGTCTGCAGGCAGGCTGATATTTATATAAATGTTTGGGGTTTTTTTTTTCTATCCTGCCATTTAATAATCACCATGTAATAGCTATAAAATGCATAGCAACTACAGCTTTTTTATTTCAAGTGGATGGTGTAATGAAATTGTGTGAAACCATCCACTGAAATTGTACTTTGCAGTACCCAACACTTGTTTACAAAGTATTGACGTTTGTCATAAACAGAGATTTAAAACATCACTGTTACTGTTTGTTGTGGAAGCTCTTATGCTTTGCCATGATAAAGGAAGATTTGGCTACAAGCTTACTTAGCATGTAAGCATGCTGTTCGTTTCTGACCATATATTTGTTATTGCACTAAACGTAATGAAGGTCCCTGCTTATAAAAAGATTTTGTGTTATATAAGGGAGAGTGGAAGATCAGGTCTGCTGTTTTACTAGAGATACTTCAGGTTCTGTATTGTGTGTAACTTATCACAATAAAGCTTTTTTTTTTTCCCCCCTATTGAACAGTATTTTATTTCCTGTGGAATGTTCAGTGGGAAAAAAAAAAACCCACACAGAATCAATCGTGCTTTTCTCTTTGTTTAATAACTCAAAGAATTTCTCTTCCCTTTGCAAATGCTTGTGTTTATTTGAGAGAAAAATTGGATTCTGGTTTATTTATTTCAAGACTGTAACCTTATTTAGTGCTAGAAATGTGCAGTGTGCAAGGTGTGGTGTACAGCCAAGTCTCACTACAACATAAATTATTTCTGCTGTTTTAACTAAAAAATCTGGAGTATATCTTGCTGGATATGTGTGTATGTTTGTTTGTTTATTTGAGGCTTTCTTGAGTCCTTGCTCACTGGAGTCAGCTATAAAATATTCTGCTTATTCATCATGACTGAGGGGAGTTGATTGTTTTCTGGAAGGATAAAATTCAGCAATTAGAGCTGTTTAATTTGTGTATATGTTCTGGAGGCTAAACTAAGTTTAAGTGCTTTTCTTAGAATGTGTGTTTAAGAAGGGGAAAAAAAATTACAGTTCTGATCTTGAAAAAGGTTTTAAGAAACATGAGAATGTGCAAGTTTCTTTTGGTGGGAAGCACATAACATTTATATAGTATTTCTTTTGGGATTACATCACAGTTTTATTTAATTTTTAGGACAAAAGTTAAATTCAATATTTGTGTATAAGCCAAGGGAAAATGTACCATAAACACAGGAATTTTTCTGGTGAGTCAGAGTTCCAAGAATCTGAGACTTACTTAGTCCATTTATTTCAGGACTAGCTATAACCATTAGTCATCCAGCCATGAATTTTTACATTTGCAGCTAATTGCACCTAAAAAACAAACTTTCCCTCAAGGCTTTGGGTTACACAGAATGTGATTTGGCAACCTGCATTTCAAATGCCTTTTAGGATCATTGCCCCGCTCCTAGAAATTGTCTCTAGATAATGTGTGTTTGCTTCGAGTAAACAACTAATATTTCCGCTTAGGTGGCAGGAGGAATAAATTAAGCACTGGCTATTCTGTATTACAGAAAAATTAATCTGCCAACAGCAAGACAGGCTTTTCCAGTAGCCTATGGGAGGGTGATGTTACGGGTTTATCAGTCATCATGGAGCCCCACGTGACGTCTTGTGTTCTCATTTGACTGCTTCTTGCAGGATGAAGTTATTGCTGTTTCAGAGAAAGTTACTGTGAAGCTTGAGGACTTGGCAAAATGGGCACAGTCCGATTTCTCCAAGTGGAAGTGTGGTTTCCGGGCTGAGTCCGTCAAGCTGATGGATGTGGGGAAGAATGGGCAGAAGGAGGCCTTGACGAGATACAGACAATCCATGCTCAACAGTGGCTTGAACTTCAAAGACATCCTGAAGGAAAAGGCTGACCTTGGTGAGTATCCTTTACTTTCTCCCCTGGGGAGGGGCCCATGGGTGAGAGTCTTTCAAAAATGGATGAGCCTGATCCTGCCAAGACGTTGCCCATTCCAAGGTATGTCTCTGCTTGGGGCGGAGGTGTGGTGAGGAGGTATCTGGGTGGGATGGGTGGTGCTGCTGAGCTCATCACAGGCTCCTTTGAGGCGAGCACAGGGTAACTCTGTGATACCCATCTGCTCTGTGGACATGTCCCCGAACCCCAAGGTTCAAATCCTGAAGATATATGCACACACAATTGTCGGGGACTCTTCCTGGGGCTCTGCTGGCCAGGGGATCAGGTCAGGGCTGTGCAGCATGGGGCGAGGAGCCTGACACATCTTCCCGGCGCTTCCTCCAAGGGGCAGGGGACAGCAGAGGCCTTTCCTTTGGGACGTCTCCTCTTCTGGGAGCACAGGATTGTCACCTGCTTCTGGCGCTTGTCCGGCCCCTGCACGGTCAGCGTTGTGTAGGGAGATGTCCCTTCCATAGCCTTCTCTAGCCTTTCCTCCTGAGCTTCGTGTTGCCCTGCGGGCGCCCCACTGCTTTCTCCAGACCGGCCTCTGCTTTCCTGCCTGCCTGGTTTTAGGGAGGGAAATGGTAGCTCTGATACTTGGGATGGTTGCAGACAGGCTTTGGTGTGCGAACACACCTCCAAAATCTGTGGTGGGGGCACAAGGTCCAAGTGCGGCGGGTCTGCTGTTGTTAAACTGGTATTAGGGCCTTGGATGTGTAATGGTTGTCAAAAATGGCCCTTTGAAGTGCATGCCGGGGACACTTCTCTGTTGTACCAAGCCTTTAACAAACATAACAAGTTTGTTCGTGTAGGCCATATTGGGTGGAAAAGTAAGAAATTGAAAGCCGAGGCTGCTGCACGTGGGGAAATGCTTTTGTACCTATGTGAGCAGAGATGCGGGGCCAAGTTCAGCTTTAAAATGGCACTACTGTGTTGGCATCAAAGCCAAGTTACTCTAAGCTGGAGATTTGTCGTGGAGGATTTATCTTCTGCATCTCATTTTCCTGACCTGATCGAGTGGTGAAGTGATTTTGTCAATCTTGCATTTCACCATTAGATATGTAGGTTGGGATATTAAAGTACAACTGAAAATTTATCTCATTTTTCATTACATCTCCAGGAAAAAAAAAATATCCCATGCAATTCTTTCTCTTTTCCTTTGCTTTTCCATGTGGTTTCTTCTAGTTTGTAATTACATGCAGTAATTTTCTCTGCTATTGCCCTGGCATCTTCTTTACGCACTATGTTTATTTACATTTGTTTGTTGTGTTAGAAGAATCTTAATGTTTTTCAGACATAACTTTTGTGTGTTAATGTTTGCTTGTTTTTGTTTTTAACAAATAAAGAAACCCTTGTGGTAAGTTATGAAATTGCTGTTATCTACCCTGGGAGCCAAAGAAAATTATCTTTAAGCCTAAATCTTATAGTTGCATGTTAAGCCATGAAAGTAGGGGTTATAGTGAAAATGCTTATGGAATGCAAACTACATGGTATAATTTTGATAACCCACATTCTGATGTTGCTAATTTTCAGTTGGTGGCTCTGGTTTTATTGTTAGGCCTGGGTTTTTTTTCAGTAGAAAAGGTTATTTTTACTCAAGTTTGGCCTTTTTCTTCCTCATGACTGGTTGGCGGGAGTGAAACCAAAGGTACAAGAAGACCTACAGCTGCTGATTAGGCATGTTGATACAGACAACAGATCTAGCCTATGAAAAGCAATCAAAGAAGTTTCTTAAATCTAGTACTAAGATAACTTTTTTACTCTTCAAAAGACTCAATTTAAGCACATTTTGTTTCCTGAATTTGAGAAAAACTCAGGAGAATGGTGGTGTTCATTGCTTGTGAAGCAGCCCTATTGAGTTGTGTCCTGTAGGCAACCAGGCAACTCATGAGCTCTGGTGTTTGACTTAACTATGGGATGGAGGTTTAACACCCACCAGGTGGAGAGGGTTTACTTCTCTTGTTCTGAGTAGTTGGTCAAGGTTGACATTGTACTCTGGGATTTGTCATCTCCCTAGCTGTAAGCAAAAGCAGTAGCATAACTTGCAGCATCCAAGGCATAAAGATGAGAGCTGCTGGTGTTGTATCTTCTCTGCTGTCAAAATGGCAAGTTTACTGCCTGTTAGGACATGTGCCCACAGCCCTTTTCTGATACTCAGCTTCTTGCCAACAGAGCAGTGCTCAGTCACAGTGATCCAAGATTTATTAGCAATAACTTCTGCAGTAGGTCTGCAGCACAACGGGATGGGGTAGCTATTCTCTTAAAATAGGGTTGTAAACTGTGAGGGAGCATGGTGCACTGTCATGCAAAGGTCACGCTGGTGAGAGCATCAGCACAGCTATATTAGCAAGGCTAATCAGCCCAAATGGAGAGGTGATCTCCTGCCACCACTGCAGCACAATTCCCCTCCTAATCAGGTACTCAGTGCTGCACCCATGAGGATATTTCACAGAGGGCTTCTCTGCCGGGCAGAGTAGGGTGGCTAGGATGGGGCAGCCCACTTTGTTTTGAAGAGAATAGACCCCTTCTTTTGCAAGTCTGGTGGGCTATGTATGAACCCGTGGCGATGCCCATGTTTAACCTTGGCTGTAGACAAGGAAGTTGCTGAACTAGGTGTTGAAAGCGCCTAGATAAACAAGGTGATCTTCTGGACCCTTTTTTTTCCCCGTATGAAATGGCATGTTTCCATTACAGAAGAATCCCATAAAAGTGAGTAGATGCTGAAATTTTTCCTACTAGACATTTTTCAACTGAGCTGTAGAAGGTAATAGGAAATTATATCCCTACAAAAGAGCTCAAAAAAACTTTACAGAAGAAGGAAAATCAGTTTTTACACGCTATCCAGGAATGGTGAAGGGTGAAATAACTGGGGTGAAATGAAAACATGGCTGATAGAGAACCACTGAAGTGGTAGTGGGCAAACATACTTAACTGAAGACATTGCTGCAGAGAGCAGGGCAGCTTTAAACAATAACCAGGCAAAGTGGGTGTGAGCAGCTTATACCCTGTGCCATACACTCTGTGGCACACACTTAGCAAAAACTAAGAGGACATCCATTTCATCCACAACCTGGAGAAACCATGGACCTATAAATGAAAGTTGACCCTAATTCAAATTCAGTAGTTCTGTCTCTTTATTTATTCTCTCTTTTTTCTATTCTCTTTTTATCTCATTTTTTTTTTTCCTTTCTCACTTTTTTCTCATGTCTTCTTTTCTTTTCTCTTCTCTTTGTCTTTCTTTTCTGCAGAAACTGGTTTTATTTCTGTAAAACGCCATTGCTTTTATCACTAGTGAATTATGCAGAACCTTTCCTTAGGACTGTATTAAATAACAGATCCAGCAAAGGCATTTTTTTTTTTGTGTGAGCATCAAGATTTCAGCCTGAAAAGCGATTTTTAAGAATTATTTCTTTCTGCCTGTTGAGATATTTATGTTATACATTCTGTCCCTTTCTACAAATATGTCAATATTGAATGCTAGCAGTTTATGTCTTAAGACTATTTATAGCTTTCTGAATATTTCTTTCAAATGTTGAGAAAAAATAAAGAGTAACAACAATGCAGCATATAAAAATAGAGTTGCTCAGGAATGTATTATTCATAATGAACATGAGAACCTGTTTTTCCAGAAGAATTGGTCTGATTAAATCATTCACTACTAAGGCCGCTAGTTGTTTATTTTTGTCTTTAGAATTATTTAGGGGATTTTTCTTTGTAATAAATGGACTTGTATACCCATATTTGGTAAACCAGTGGGAAGTCACCAAATGAGGAATTATTTCATTTTACAAAATTTTTAGCAACTAAGCAATGTAAACACTCTCGGTTAAATATGGCAAAGTTGCATATTTGTATTCCTTGGGCTATAGTTCGAAAAAAAATTCAAATTATTTTATATAACACTGCTTCTACAGACTTCCTTTAAGTGAAGTATGAAAGCTGCAGTGTAAGCTTTATTGGCCTATAAATATGTCATTATAGTTGGACTACATTTATATGCTTTGGATTGTTGTTTAAGCCAAGAAAATATGTCTCTACAGGTTGACTTTTTATTGAAACCCTTTGAGGCATACAACAGCATGTATTTTAGGCCAAGGTTATTAAAACAGCATTTTCATTTTTGCAGCAGACTCATTGTCAATTATGCTGCCACAAACTGTCTGTGGATAGGCAGTTATGAATGGTTTCATCTCTAAATGTGTCTTTAGAAAAAGAAATAAAAGATAGAGGAGTCAGATCTGAAATTGAGAGAAGAGACTGAGGGGAAAATGATTGAATTTAGTGCTCACCGTCTCCGTTGGTTTGGGTTAGGCTGGGCTGTGGTTCTCCTGGGGTTTAGCTGAGGAACAAATGGCCTCCAGACCAGGGTGGTGGGACTGGCAATCTGCATCTCTCTGCCTCACGGGTCTGTCACGACACGGGTCTGGGTTTGGTCCCCAAACTGTCATTGCCAATCTTTTTATCCATCCTTTAGGTGTCTTTATCATGTCAAAGTGGATCTATGTGGTGGGCACTCCCATTCCTGCACTGGCAGCGTTGGCTGTGGGGCTGAGCAAGATCTGGTGCTTACCAAAGGGGGTTTTGCAGCAGCTGTTGCTTGTTTGCTTGGGTCCAGTGAGGGGAAACCCAAAGAAAGTTTAGCAGTCGGTCCTGTCCTATCTTTCATTGCCTACAGTCATGCATCTGGAGGTGTAGAATCTGGATCTTTGTTCTCTGTGAAATCCAGGACAATCATGTACTACTTCTAGCTGAGGTTTATATTTTTGCAGTCTCCCTTCTGTAGTCCGTAGGTTGTTTTCCAGCAGGTGCTTCCTACTTAGCTCTTTTGAAGCCTCCAGCAGAGCTTGCTGGGCTAGGGCTAGATGCAGCAGGACTGGCTCACCCTTTCATTTCCTCCTCTTCTTCACCCATCTCAAGATTTGCATAGCTTCACTCAGGAGATCACAGCTCTTGTTGGATCTTGTGTTGCCATGTAAATTACCTGATGTGTGGCAGATTGCAGGGGGTTTGGAAGGAAAAGCAGAGTGGGGATGAGCTGTCTGGCAGGAAGGTGCTGACCCCTCAGTGCCCAGGCAGCCACCGTGCCCAGCCTTGGTGGGCACTGGGCTGTTGCATGGCCCTTCTAATTTCACTTGCCAGTGGCCTTGGGACAGGCCAATCTCCATGTGAAGGCTATGAGGTCGTAATGTAGTCTAGCTGTAATATTATCAAGCTGATAATCTGCAGCTGTGGTGTGCTCAGACACTTGTGGTGACTTCTGAACTGACGCCCTCTCCTTTTCCATTGTTCGTCATGTGCTGCTGAGTTCAGGCTCGCCTGGCTTAACTTGATGCAATAATTTTCTGACCAACTAATTGTTAGCTATTCAGAGTACAGCTACTTCGGATACTTTGTGCCTAAGTCATGCCTCTAACTCTTTTCCCCTCCCTTCCTTCACTGTTTGTCTGTACATTCTGCCTCTTCCTTGTGCCTTCCTGTCCCCATTGCCCTAGCTGAATGCCATTTTGCTCTTGATAAAGTTCTTGCAAGCGTCCCATTATCCCATTTTCCCCTCTCTACCCTTGTGCACCCTATGTTGATTTTTGTCTCGTGGGTCAGAATGACCCCTCTAGCTCATTTTAACCAGCCTAAGCAATAGAGCTCTTTTGCCATAGATGAGGCTATTACAGGACTTCTCTGCTGTGCTCCATGGAGCCTGAATGGAGGAGGATGGCTCCCCTGGGGGAAAAGGACCATGGCCTGGCGTTTTCTTCTGTTTGTGCAGTGCCTCGCACAGGCTGGCACTGCTGCAGCAGAAGGAGAGCACTGGCAGGCTCTGGAGCTGTGCTGTCCAGGGAGGCCATGGAGCAGGAGGGCTTCCTTTGGTCATACATCTCATCTTGGTTTAATTGCTGCTCACCTTTAGTATTAACATGTTTGGGATTGGAGATAACCTGAGGTGCTGAACAGATGGACAGTTTTGTCTGGCCGTGCCTGAAGAGGGCAAGATAAATGTTTATTTTATTATTTGTCAACCAGTTGCTTTAGGATAACTAATACTTGTTGGGTTGTTGGCTTCAGTTGCTGGCTGCCTTTTAAATGCTGAAAACTGATGCTGTTGTTAGGTGTGTACAATAAGCCTGTGATGCTGACACGTTTTCTTCTGGAGGTGACTCTGTCTCCAGGAGTGTTCTGAGGCTCCCCCTCCTCTCTCTTGAGATGCAGCTGCTCTCCTGCATCTTCCCCAGCCTCCCTGGGAGGAGGATGGTGGTCTGCTTGAGAGGTTGTCTGTAGACACCTGGTTCTTCCTGAAGCCATGTTTGCCCGAGCAATTCTGAGGTGATGTAAGTGCAGTTAATTTCTTCCTTTCTCTGGGGACAGCCTACTTCATTACAGAGGAAGCATATGAGGGTGACAGAAACATTTTAATATGCAGCACTAGCTATGGAAGCCTTTCATTTGCCACTGGATTGTGTTGAGCCTCATCTGTTTGTGGCTCTTGAAAGGAGTTTTAACACCACACATCTCAAACTTCAAGCATACCTTATCAAAGAGATAAAATTTGGATTGCTTCTCAAACTTTGACCCGCCTTTGAGCTCTTCTAAAAGGAGGTGGTAGGGTTGCCCCTGGGAATTGAGGAGGTGGGTATTATGTTCTTTGAAATGCGGAAGATCTGCCAAGAAATGTAAACAAAACCCCACCTCACTTCTTTCTAGGTAGCCCCTAAATCACAGTGCCTGTTCCCCACCCCCAGCAGTTCCTGCAGCAGGAGCAAGCTAACATGATTATCAGAATTGTGCTGATAGCAGTTGTCACTGTGTCAGCATTTTCAATTATGTATTGGTATGACAGGGCACTTTCTGTAGAGCACAGCCATTTGCAATTGCAGTTCTTCAGAAACATCAGGGAAGGGATCACTGCTGCAAAATGAGAGGAGGAAGAGTTAAATTTTACTGCCTTGCGAAGCTAGTGGGAACTGCCCCACCACCTTCTAAAGCTGAAGTTGCAGCCGTTTGCACCATCAATAAGAGTTTTGTTGCAGGCTCTGGTTGGAACAGGAGTAGCTTACATAATTACAGAATAAGTAGATAAAAAAATAAGGGCCATTCACAGATGGTGTCAAAGCAGGCAGTGTGGGACAGTGTCCCTTTAAAAATGTTTGACGGCTTTTTTTATTTTTGTCTGTTTTTAGCACCGAGATTGACCTTGCCAGGCTGTGTAATAACCCACATGTGTCTGCTCTCCAGGATTTTTTCCCTTCTAGTCACTGTTGGATCTTGCCTTTAATTCTTACTGACCATGAGGTTTTGTTCCAGTAACTGGAACCGTGTGCCTCCTGGTGCAGTGCTGCTGTGCTCTGAATCTGACTTTATCTCAATTTCTGCCTTTTCTTTTCCCTTCTTTTTTAACTTTTGATTGTAGCGGGTGCTGTTTTCTTCCCCAGCCTTCCCTCTCGTTTCCGTCCCTGCCCATATTGTTTCTGGGTCCCAGGGGCACCCAGATTGGGACGTCTATTGTTTTATGTCCCTGTGCTTCCCTTGCCCAGCACCGTGGAGGGAGGTGATCAGTGGTCTCCTCTGTGTGCCATGGTTGTTAGTTAGAGCTGTTGGGCCCTCATAGGTCATCGGTGCTTTCTTCCTGCATTGTATTCCTTTCCACACGGCCAAAAACTGGCTGAGTATCGAGATCTGTAAACCAAGCAGCTATATAACATTGTGGTATAGTTGGGTGGGCCCTGAGGATGTCCTTTTCCTGCCTGGTTGCTTTCCTGTGTGGTAATTCTGCACTGCTGGAGCCCACTGTTTGGGGTCCTGTGGTCATCTTTGAGCACTCCATTAATGAAGTTGAAGCTATCTGCGTACCAGCTCATGAATCATTCTGGCTTGTGACCTGTGCTGCTTTCCTTGGGCAGGCAAGGGAAGGTAGGAGATGGGTAGGCTACAAAGAAAAGGCAGGTGTTGGACAAATTGTGGGAAGAGGCTTGGCTCCAGCAGCTAAATGGGCAGTAGAGAACCTGCCTTCCCAAAATGGGCAGCACATCTCCCACCACATTGTGAGCAGCAAGAGGGGCTGTGTTGGTTATACAGGAGAAGGCTGTGGTATGGGCATCCTCACCCTTGTTAAACTGAGTTTTAAGATTCTTGTTACTTGATCTATTTTGATCTATTTTGGTTTCATGCTTATCATTGCTGGCTTGTTGATCCTTGCATGGGGAGACCACTGATAGATGAGGGAGTTTGGGAAGGGAATGGTTAAACCTAGTGCATGTATAAGCTGAAGTGCAGTTTGTGGGAGTGGGTGATAGAGAAATCATATATTTAAAAAATGTAACAGCATGAATTGTAACTTACCAGGTAGGTTTATGCATTGGAGAGCATCCTGGCATAACCTTTATTTACTTTATTTAGCAAAATATGTACCATGTGAAATGAGTTCCTCCTTAATTTTACTCCTATTGATAATTTGCTTGTTAAAGTGAGTCCTCAGCACTGTAAACCTTCAGCTTGGATTTCTCTTGCTCTGTTAACGTTGTGAAGGACAAACAGTTAACACCATAAAGAAGCTTTTGTTACATGTAAGGTGTAGTATTTTAGCAGGAGTATATTCTAGTAGCTTGTGAGAAATCAAGGTGAATTTTTACATCTACGCCCTGCTGCATAATTGATAAATGTGAAAGCTGAAATTCAAAATAAGCTTCTAGAAGAGCACATATTTGATTTTCCTAAACATTTGAATACATGTATCACACCCTCATTTTAAGATGCTGGTTAATGAGTTTATGAGCATGTTGGCAGCCAGAGCATTACATGCGGTTTGAGAAATATGCTTGGTAAGCAGTATTGTTCTGACAGTGTACTAAAGGCCATCTTCAATTTGACTGTGCTCTACTTTGTTATGCTGTGAAAGAAAAAGATAATTCAGCAGAGCCTTGTGCTGTCGGCTGGAGACGCCACACTTCAGAATACAAATATTACTGAGAATAAACGAATCATTAAAAGAACAGTAGCATGAAATATCTGATGAATGAACTCTAGGAGTCTCTGCTGGAATAAATTTAGCATTCACAGCCAGCACCATAATATGTTAAATAATGGTATCGGTTCTACATTCAGATGCCCAAAACATTTATGGACCTGGAATAATTGTGAATTACAAGGCTATAAATACATAGAGGTGATTTGGTGATATCATAATAAACCATGAGAAATTCGCTAGGCTGGTTTCTATGTTACCAGAACCCTGAGATATATTTACAACCTTGTTCACACTCCTGCAGTTTTAGGGGACAATTCTCCTCTCACAACACGTTTG
Source organism: Merops nubicus (assembly GCF_000691845.1). NCBI lineage: Eukaryota > Metazoa > Chordata > Aves > Coraciiformes > Meropidae > Merops > Merops nubicus. The sequence continues at coordinate 48,733 of NW_008608853.1, read as the reverse complement.
TCATTCCCATTAGTGCCAAGGGGAGTTACGCATGTGTGTCATGAGTGGAATAGATCCCTACATGTTGTACAAAATTCGAGGATCCTATAACAAATTGAAAAAGGAATTTAAGAAAAAGATAGGAAATGTTCCCTCTCGTCCACCTCTAGCGTCCCCCATGTCCTGTTCTGCTCCTGTGAATGAGGCTAGTAAAGGGAAAAGAGGTAAAGGATGACAAGGTAGCTGCTGTGTTCCTGAACGTTTTATCCACAGCTTCATCATTTGTTTTTTTCCACTTTTTATTACTAAGAAACAAAACAATCAAAGCCCAGATGTTCTGGTCCTAGGTTTCTTTAAAGTGCAGGCTAATGCATTTTAAAAGCGTGCTGTAAGTGCCCAGGGAAGACTGGGATTTGTCAGCCCGTCCATGGAAAGGAGGCTTTGCTGTTGTGGTACCAGATCTGTGCCTGATAAGAGCAGTTAATTAGGAACTGGGGCTGAACTTGACGTGATACTCAAGAGCATGTTCAGCTTTCAGCATGTCCCGTGTCACCTGTTGGTAATTAAGTCTGGTGTCCCCTACCTTCCTGAACTGGGGCAGTGACAGAATCTCCACAGGTTCATAGTGTCTGTTCACACATCTCGGTATTAGATGGGTCAGAGCCATGGTGCTGCAGGACCCTTTCCCCTCCTCCTGTCTCCCCCCAGCCAGCTGCACCACGTTAGCTGCCCTCAATCCTGCTTGTAAATCATGGGCAAAATATGCATGTTCAGCATGGTGCAGAGCAAGTCTGCTCAGTAATTCCACATTCCTTAGTGTTGCAGGAGGTCTCTGGATGACCAAGCTGCAGCCTTCCTGCTCATCCTCCTCGCAAGTTTACTCTCTTGGCCATACATCCAGGCCTTCCAGGGCATCCGTGGTCTTCGCAGTGGGATGGGTTTGTGGCTTGGTTGACGTCCTTCCGCGTGGTTCCTGTTTCACTTCTCGTGTCTTGGTAGACCAACCCTCTCGTATCAGCAGATGAATCACGTCCTTAAGGTACATCACGGACTTTCCACGCTTGCCAACTGATGAAGCAAAGAAAAGATAATTAGGGGACTGAAAAAATAACATCAGTGAAGTGGTCATCAGCAAGAGGAGGGTCCTTGGCAGCCTTGTATGTGGCTTGCAGGCTTGAGTGTGTGTCAGTGATAGGTCCTCACCCAGCTGGTCACTGAGTCTGGATTTGCTTTGATCACTGCCAGTTTATTTCATTGTCTTTTTCTCTTGAATTTGTGCATGTTTTTACTATGGCAAGGTCAGGGGATTATTGATTATTTATTTTAGTTAATTACTAGTGACGTTAGCTTGATATTCCTAGCAATATCTGTGTGTGCTCTTGTGGCCAACCCAGTAGACAGGGTGTAATGCAATCTTAACGCATGTTTTTCTCTTTAATTATTTTAAAACCACAGTCTCCACTTTTCTTTCACACTGAGTATTTCCAGATTAAAAGCTTTGTGGGTTCAAAATTAAATGGTAAGGTACTACAAAAATGTTTTTTAAGAACTTTGAATGTTTCAACTCCATCTTTATTTTTAGTTTTCTTACTCCCTGAATGACCCTTACTTCTGACAGCGTTTGTCACTGTACACTTCCAGTTTTGTTCCACGGAGAAAAGAACTGAAAAAGTCCTACTATGCTTGTGTTTTTAATCATCTGTACAGATACATAAAAATGTGGCCCCATAAGTTCTGTGGTACAGTGGAAAAAAAAAAAAAAAAACACCAACCCAAATAATTTTGGCAGTTCAAATGCAGAAACTAAAAATAATTTAATCTGCAGTGTGAACATAGTTTCGTATTTATACTAGCATCTGGCCTCAGGAATTGAATACTCCATTCTTTAAATAGCTTCACTCTGGCTCTTGAATGCTTTGTGACTAGAACATTACCCTACAGTCATACACCTTGTTTACATATTTCTGTTAAAAGGCAAAAGAACTTACAGTACTTCAGAACATCGGTACAAGCTCCCTCCTCCCCTCTTGCCTTGGAAAAGAGAGGTTAAAAAGAAGAAAATGAAAGAGTGGTCTGAATGTGCATTTTAAATTTAGTTCTCTCAATTTGCTGCCGGGTACATATTTTACTGTCGTTTGTATAAAACACTGGAATAAAAATTTTCCAAAGAAAATATGTGCCATTTCAGACAGTAGAGAAACACAAATTTATGTACACTTTGTTTGTATGTTTGCTTTTAATTCGGCTAATGTCTTTGTCTTTAAAAAACACTTTGCCTGGAGGCAGCGGATCTTTTTTGTTACCCATATGGTAGAAATAAGGAGTAGGTCCTTGCGAAGGAAAAATACCAGAATAATGTAATAAAAAGGTAAACACTATAAACGGGTGGCTAATGATTAGCTTCTTGCAATCTTTAGGGACAAAGTATCTTTTTATAGTTATACGATCCTTGCCCAGCCCGACTTCAGGAGGAACTGCAGTTTCAGAATTATATATTTGAACCCTCAGCTAAGCTTTACAAATTTAGTAGATCCTTATTTAGTGTCTGTTGGTGAATTTAAATCCAGCCTGATATTCTTACTGCTATTTTTTCATTCACATGTCTTGAGGTGAACCTCAGAGCAGAAGAGAAAATATCCCATTTTTAAACCTGAATCCAGAATCCATTCGTATGAGTCACTAAAAAAAAGTAAAAAAAAAAAATCATAGTAGTTTGGCTAAAAGAGGCTTCGTGTCCAGAGGGAATGCTGGCACGTTCCCCACAGTGTTTCTTGAATGTGTTTTGTATGTTGTCTTTGTGCTGTTGTGAAACATCAGAGATTGGACCCTGCAGTTTTGTGCGTGGTAGGCTCCTGGTATTTCAGTGGGCTGGTCAGCTCGAAGGAGGGCTGGAGGCTTGGTCCCCTGGGAGGTGTGCACTTGGGAGGTGTTCCACTCCTCCCTTAGGGAGCCTTCCAGCTCAGGTAGGGAGAACTTGAAGGAGCTTCTTTTAGGATTGTGTAACTACTGGGTGTCATGCCCCAGGCTCGCTGCTGTGATGTTCACTAGCAAACCTTGCAGCAGTGTGAGTGGCAGGAAAATCGGGTCCCGTGTGCCTTTGTGAAGAACTTTGAGAGAGGGAGTGAGTTGGTTTATTTTTCCTGCCCAGCTATTACATCCCTCAACAGGAAAGCACCTCCAGAATAACCCTCCCACTTGGACTTTGGGTGGATAGTGCCATTTTCTGTAGGCTTCAGACTGGCCTGGGACGTGTGAGAAGGTCAGTGCCAAGGCCATACTCCACCATGACCTTCAGCTTTGTTTCTCCCATGATGGGGTAAGAGAGAGGTGGTACAAAGCTGAATGGGAGCAGTGTTGGGGATTGCTGGAGACAGCAATAAAGGCTGCTTCTCTACCTTGCCACTCTTTTCTTTTTTCTTGGTGTGCGTGGCTTGGGTTTTGTTGTTGGCCTTCCCTGTAGGGAGGGTTGGTGCTCAGTATTTGCTTTGTATTTTAAACCTGGGCCCTCTGACTTGCATATAATGAATGTGAATGGTTCAGGATTTAGCCTTTGGTGATTTCAGATATCATGTGATTCCAAGGCACAAAACATGAGATTTATTGGGCAAAGCCTGTTTAATATCTTAAAAGCATAGAGCAGGAGATCAGATGTGAGCGTAGAAGCCTTAAAATATATTCCCTGACAATGTACTTAAGAATATTTAGGTCTATATGAAATATACAGGAAATGAGGCCAATTCTGTCCCTGCTATTTTGATGGCAGGGTGTGCAGGAGAGACAGAGAGAGTGTGGACATGAATTCATGTGTTGGATAACATGAGCCCAGCATATTTGCACAAATGGAATGGGAGCATTTTTCACCCTCTGCAGCAGAAACTCTATCAGTAGTTTGTCTGCCTTGTTGAGAGACATTTAAGTGATTGGACATATCAGCAAATCAGTGTAAGGTAGTGTGAAAAGTCATTCCCTCCTCTCTGGCCAGTTGTGTGTGGTGTTGGCTCAAAGCAGTAGCTCTTTGCCATCTCCGTTGGCTTGGGGAAGCACAGGGAGCAGATTCTGAACAAGCAGAGGTGAAGAAAGGCTGCTATTCTGTGTTAGACCCTATTTCCCTTGTCACCTTGTAGACAAAGTCTGTATAACAGTAAGAAAAGGTTTACATACTTTCTACCAGGAGAATACTTGCTAAGTGTTGTTTTCTAAAACAAGAGACTTTCAGGAACAGCGAAGCACAACAGCAGTTGCCAGGAGGACCTGTAATGATTTCTGATCATGCTAATGACTGACTGTTGTCTTCTGCTGCACAAATGAAATTTTCTTTTTTTCCCCAAGGATGTCAGACTGTTTAGAGTGTGGCTGGTTTTCTTAAATAAGCACTTTGCTTTCTATGTTTTAGGAAAACAATTAAAGTCCTTAAAGAGCAAGTTTGTGACAACAGTGCTGGGAAATGTTATTGTGCAGGCCCTCTAAACACTTTGAGTGCATTTGTCTAAAAACATCATTCATACCTTGCTGGGCATGTGACAGATTTTTTACTTAAACTCATGTAACAGGTCTTGGGCAGCAGGTATTTTTAGGTGGGCATGTAACTAAGGTTTTGCAAATGTTTGGTTGGGTGAGTGCTGTGGTTCAGTTTTCTCTTGTTTTTACAACAGTTTTGTCACTTGTCCTTCTTAGGGTCTTAGCATCTGAGCACAAGATCTCAGGAACTGAAGTCCTTGGGCCCAGTCTCACAAGGGATTGAGTGTCCCAGGAGGTGCAAGGAATGTTCTGAGCTCCATGTCACTGACAGGACACTCTGTCAAGGTTGTCAAGATATGACAGAATGGGATGGTGTTTGTAGAAAAAATGGAACTGCGGCTTCCATTTTGTTGCTCCTTTTCTTTCAGGGGTTGTCTGTGTGGACTGCATGTGGGACTGGAGGTTTGTGTGTGCCTCACAGATCTTTGTCCCAGCTACCTGTAAGAGTTTCCTACCACCTTCACTTCCCGGTCAGTTCAGTAGCCACGTTGCCCAGGCTGAAATAGAGGACACAAGGCTCCTTGGAAAAGTAGCTGCAGCAACAACTTTTTTTTTGTCCTGTGCATTCCCTTTCACCAGATGAAGTGACACCAGTTCCATGCCCATGACTGCTGACACAAAAGCCAAGAAACCCTCTTCTGTGTGACAGCCTGAACACAGAGACCAGATTTCTACTACAGTGAATCCTTAGTTTTATTTGTTGCAGGGACCATTTGATATCTCTACCTAAGCCACAGAGGCACCATGGTACCCGTGACAGAGCTGTAATAGATCCTTGCCATGGCTTCCCCCGTTTGCAAATGTGTAGGGCTGACAGGTACCTTGTGGATACTGTCCTTACAGCTGTTGACAGCTGCCTCCAGGATCAGAAAGTGCCAGGTGTTGAGCTCAAAAATATACACAAGAAATGGGAATTACTCATCTAAATGGATGCGGTTTTTGACATTGGCAATGCAAGATGACCAGATCCAGTGAGGACAGCAAAGGTGTCATGCTCTTGGAGCAGGCTGTCCTTTTATTCCTTTTTTTTACAGGCTCCTTTGCAGCTTTCTCTTACACCACCTCATCTGTCACTTTGGCCAGAAGAGCTTCAGGTTCCTATGTCTGAACTCATCTATACAGCTTTTTATGAAGATGTGGTGGTGCTAAAACTTCACCCCAAATCTGTCTTCAGAATGGCTTCAAGCTTTCCTTTTAAAACAGCTAATTTACCTATGTGGCTGGTATCAATAGTAATTATATTTTTACACATAGTGGACTTGATTTTCTTTTCCAGGATCAAAATGTTGAGGTGACAGTCACTGCTAGGCACTCTGAAGCTTGGGGCATCCTGCCAGTGTCTCAAAATGAATGTCCAGATGCATCATTATGTGTTGCTGGCTATGTTTTGGGCGATTCCTGTCGAGCTTGGAGACATGTTGCAGCATGGCTTGGGTGATGTACGCTTCTGGTGTCAGGACTCCACAGAGCAACAAAGATCAGCTTCTCCAGTGTTGTTCCTGGACTTGGCTGCGAGGTTGGGAGTCTGGGAGAGTGTGTTTTTTCAATGGCAAAGATAAAGCTTCTTCGTGCTATGGTGTGGAATGATGTGGCTTGGCAGTCACAGTGAGGACCTCACTGTGGCATCCACTGGCTTGAGTAAGAAAAGATTGGTTACTTGCCCTTCCTCGACTAATAGTGACTTTTCCAGATTTTTACTCCCTGGATACTGTCCCTCCCTGGTTTTCAAAGCCCTCTGATACCACAGTCTGGAATTGCAGGGTGACTGTAGCATCCCCAGGCTTGTCCTGGTGCTGGTACAGGAGAATGCAGCCCTTGGGCCAAGAATGAGATGCTTTGTGTGTCTCACAAATTCCCTCCTCTCCTGCATCTGGCGTAAATGCACCCTGCAATTTACTGAGTGGCTCATCGTGAACACCCTGGGTACTGTCTGATACGTAACTGTTCTTTTGCATATTCTGTTCCTGTAAGAATTAGTGCATCAGCTGAGCACTGATGAGAGCAACTAGACGGGAGTGAAATATTATGGGTCATTAAACAAACAAACCACCTCACCTTCCTTTTATTGAACGTACCTATAAATCTCATCAGTTTTCTTCTGTACAGCTAGTTGACCCGAGGATCTGTGTGAAGGATCAGGCTGTTAGCTTAGGCAAGTTAGATTGCTTTAAGCAGCTGTGAACTAGTTTTATAGTGCCACCAGCCTATTTCATTTCCAGAAAGTGAAAGTTTGAAGTAGGTCCGGAATCTGGTTTCTCATTTTGCTACCTGTGACCTAGAAACCAACAATGAATGTAGAAATTACAGGCAAGAAAATTCTGAATTAACTATAAGGTGAATGGAAGTTGAATAATTGCCTGAACTTTAACTGGGAAAAAGAAGAAAAGATCACTGAATTTTAAACCAGACTTCAATATAGACAAAGAAAATGTTATTTTAGTGTAGATTAAACTTATGACTGAGGTATAGAGAGATTATTGTGTCTGTTTCAGATGTAATTTCATGCCTGAGAATTTACATTGAAGGCAAACTGGTCTGGATCACATTAGCAAGGGCCCTGTTTTGCTGTCAGTTTAATTAAATGGAAACTGCTGGCAAGGAGACCGAGTAGGTTTATAGAAGCAATACAATTTTGTATGTTGGAACAGGAAACTGTTAGGTCTTCCAGTTTGAAAGGGACACAGAAATGAAACCTGCGATTCATTCTTGTTTACAAACTCCCAGCTAGTATACAATGACCTTAGTGATAAATCAACTGCAATTACATGTGCTGTGTAGTGAGCTTTACAATAGCTGAGGACTTTGTAGTTATGAAAACTATGACCTTTGACGGGGAGGCTGGAACATAAAGTTTTTCCAAAAGTATTCACGTTTCCTTCCCCCTTTCATGTGAGTAGATTGACAAGATGAGCGGTGGGTGTTGCGTTTGCTTGCTGCCAGACTGTTGTCAGGCAGAAACCCCCCAAAACAAAAAGCCCGCCCTTCGGGAACATTGATTTATCTGTTAACTGTGCCTGGCACGCTGCCTTTTAGCTTTGATTTCAGAGAGAAACATATTTGGTTACTTTAATAGGCAAAAGCATTGAACCTGACTTGTAGGGGAAAAAATTGTTTTCTTTCCCTTTTTCAGTTCTGTTTATCGTATCCTGACATCCTGTATCGTAATTGTGCAACAGTTCCAAGTTGGAGTAAAGGAAAAAAAAGTAGAACTGGATGTTGGTCTCCATTAGCCTCATTATTTGAGAGCCAGCTTTTCTGGGTGACTCAGTGGGTTTGAAAATGAATGTTTATGCTGGTTAATAGCCACCCTGTGACACCAGCTCTGATGGTATCAAATGCTGTTTTGTTCGCGGAATTGTTCACATCACCTATTTATATCTCCTCTTTTTATTTATACTTTTTATCTTTCAGAAATGTTTGCTGAGCTTGAACTGACTTGCCTCTTCCCCCAAAATCTGTTTTTTTCACCCTATTTTGTTTCTTTTAGATACATAGAAAGAGAAGGAGATTTTATTCCTCTTACTCTTTGATCACGGAAATTCAGGTCTTACTTATTTTCAGCTCCTTCTCCAATTTATGATGTCACAGTGAGTGAGAGTAAAAGTTGAGAATTTGAGAAAGTAAGGGTTTTGATCATGTAATTGTGTAATTTAATATGTATGTATCTATGTGTAGCCATCTCTGGTGAAACTGCAAGTATGTGTGTGTGCGTGCACCGAACTGCAGATGTTGCTGAGCTCTGATACTCATAAAGCACTTGACCAAAAGAGTATCTTTATGAAAGACTTAAGGCTCTTTGCCTAAGTATCAGAAGTAAGAAAAGACTTTGTTTGACACCTACAAAGACCAAAAGTGAAAGAAGGGAGAAAAAGAGATTTGAACAAATCACAATGGCAGTAAGAAAACCAGAACAAGAAGCTTCTTGGAGATGTCTGTCCTTGTGAGTGCAATGGTTTTTTTTCAGTGAAGCTCTAGGAGAAATCCATGTTTTAATATTGACTTGAGCTGTGCTCTAGCCCAGAGCCTCCATGAAGCTCTGCGTGGCTCGAAGATAGGTGGAGATGAGATTTGAAGAACCATTGCATAACTGTAGGTGAGGGAAGGGAAGGTGCCTCAGCCACTGTCCCGGAGCACTTTGTGGTGTTTCCATAGACTGAGGGGAATCACTGGGGGGATGTGTGCTCACCTCTGCTCAGTCCTCTGCCTTAGCTGGGTGATGGTCTCCTGAGGGCCACCTCCTGATGGCAGTTGCTTAGCAATAATTAAAAATAAACCAACAGACAGCAAGCTTGCTTCAAATCCAGGGAGTGCCTGTCAAAGCTGCCCCCCAGCTCTCACTTCTGCATCCTGGGGATAAAAAAAGAGCAAGAAAGGGTCTGTTAGTTTTGATCCTGACTGTGGTGAGGTAAGAAGTGCAGAGAGGAGTTAGTAAATTATTTCGTGTGGATGAGCAGCAAAACGTTTCACAAGCTGGGACAAAAAATGCTCAGTTGACTTCGCTTCCACAACTAGGGGGGACTTGAGCTTTCTCCCTCCAGGGCTTCTAGCATGACTGACTGCACCAGCAGTGATGGCCAGTGCTGGGCCCCTGAACCCATGGCCACCAGGCATTTGGCTGGCTGCAGGGGAGCTCGGGCTACTTTGTCTCTTCCAGCCCTGGCTGCCCAGTACCCTGGTCTGGATGGCTGCAGTGCAGACTTGTCCATCGTGCTACAGACTGGGGAGATCCCTCAGCGCAGCTCTGCCAGTTGTGTTGGAAAGCTCTAAGGAAGCAAAGTCTTTCTGGAGGGAGCTGCCTTTCAAGGTGATGTAGAAAGGAGAAAGACTTTCCCAGTTGTGGTGGTGGTGAGACTTAAAGGTGGTAAAAACTTTCACTCTCTAGAAAGTAAAATGAGATTCTTTACCAGCTAGTTTATTTTAATTTTTCTTTTCCTGCTCTGCTTCATGACAGAACTTCAAATAATTATGTTGATTTATGGTTACAGGTATTTTAGAGCTGTGTAGTATACTGTAACAAAGCAGTGCCAGCTTATTGTTTCTGGCCCTATCCAATTATACAATTGAGTTTAGGCGTGTAGTAATGTTATAACAGAAATATCCATCATGAAGGATTGAATTTCATGAACTACGACACAAGAATATTTATAGCTCCGTTCTTAAAGCTACTTTTGGGTCAGAAAATGCCTCCTTGGTAAGGCCTTTAAAAACGGGAGAAAATCTGAAAACTTTCCTCAGTCCAGCCCCAAACCCACCACAACCCATTACCTACATGGGAGGGGGGCGTAGGTTGATGGTAAGCAGAAAATGATAGAATAGAGTAATTATTTCCGCTAGAAAATGAGGATCCGGCATTATTTGTACAGTAACGCAAAGTCATTATTTGGCTATGCCACTGTAATGAAACAATAAAGATCAGACTTAATTTAAGTATCAGCTCTCAAGAGGCTTCGTGCTCTCCTTCTATCATTTTGGCTATTAAAACAAATTTCAGTTGCTGGTCTAGTTTCCCCCTGCTTTTTAGGGAGTGAAGTGGGCAAAGCCTCCCCCCTCCTCCCAGCTCTGTTTAAATGTAGACCTTTGGCATTCCAGAAATCTGAGCTTGTTTGTAGGGAATGGCTCATTTTTCTATAATGTAATACGAAGCACTCTTGTGTTTTGATTCCATGAACTAGAGAGTTTAATGTTCCAGCTTGCCATGATAAGGATGTGATCTGGTTGAGATAGAAACACTAAAGGAAATTAGCTATTGTACTGTTCTTTAACATATTGTTTGCCTAGCAGTTTTGTTCAGAACCATTTGGAATAATCTTGGAATACATTTTTTAAAGGATGATTTTTTTTTTTCTTTTTAATTTTTTTTTTGTTGTTGGCCCGGGTAAAAAGTGGGCTTTAAGATATTTCTCCTAAAATAAATGTGAGGCCGCCTCATTTATAGTCAGCATGCCTTGATTACTTGCAGACATGCTGGAAATTTGCATGCGCTTTTCTCCATTATAAAACACTGATCTGTTCAGATCATTAGCTCCCTCATGACTAGAGTTTGGCAGCCAGCCAAGGCAGGCTAAATCTGTAGCTGTAAATCCTGAGTTGAAATAGCAGAAAGTGGATTTGTAACTTAAAAAGTGTAAACAGTTTGGAAAATGAAGTAATTTTAGAGTATGATTGATTGCTTTAAGATTGCGCTTTAAATTAGCCTAGGGTCTCCAATGCAGATATAAGCACTAACTGCTCATTATATATTTTCACTTTTCTTTGGAACAATAGCATTGTTGGTAGGCTTCTAAACAATGTATGCTTCTCCTAGAGTGACCTTTGAGGAAATGAATGGTTTTATTGTGTGTCCATTACTTTGCCTGAAACAACATTTTTGAGTTATTAATTTGCCATGGTCTATAAATAAAGGAATCAAAATGCAAAGCAGCTGTATTATGCTGCGTGTAGTTCATCAAACTTGTGCTTAAACATCACCATTTGAGATTGATAATGCACTGCATAAATCATTTTTTTTTTTTCTCTCTGAAAAACAAGTAATGTTTTGCATAGCCTGTAGTTGCTGGAAATTGGTCCTTGAATCCTATAGAAGCAGAAATTCAGATTATTTTTAGCACAATTAGTGAACGTTGTGGAGGACTGGCATACTGCATTCACTTTTTCAAGGGCCCTGGTTCGCTTAATGGTGTAGTTGAGAGTCAGAGATGCACTGACTGCACGGTGTCTGGAACAGGAAAGGTGGGGCTTGTGTGGCCAGTACTGTCACTCGTCCCCACGTGGGTCCTGCGTGTGTTGGTGCTCTCAGCACCTCTGACACGGGAGTGTCAGCACCCTGCCCCACAGGGTGCTCTATACTGGCTGCCACTCACCTGCCCCTAGGTGCAGTGGGCACACGCCAGCGTAGCCATTCCCCCTGGCAGAAGTGAGAGAAAGACCATCCTGTTCCCTTGCACAGATAAGATTAGGCTTTGCAGCCTGGCATCAGCAGTAGTCAGTCTGGCTTTCTGAGAGGCAGGAATATGGGGAGCGAGCATCGGGCTGCAGCTGCCTGGTGCTGCTGATCCCCACCAGCCATGGCTGGGGAGGAGGAACCTGGAGGCACCAGGGACGCAACGTGGTCATGGGGAGCACAAGGAGCTGGTGGGACAGGGGACTGCAGTCTGAAAGGGAAGGTGTCACTGAGAGCCATGTTCAGGAATGTGAAAAACATGTATTGGATTTGGAGTCTTAAAAGTTTAGGGCATAATCTGCCCAGTTCGCTCTGCACTGGTTGAGAGGAATCAGCAGTGGGAGTTAGAGCATGCTCTTGGTTGAAGGGAACGTGCCCCATTTAATATCTGTTGTCTTGAGAGTTCCAGCTGTTGGCGAATTGTGGTTGACACCATTTGCTGCTCTTTGCCAAAGAGAGATAAAATCCATTGTTGATGTGTTCCTGCCTACCAGGGCAGCGTGGTATCTGAAGTCACCAGGGTGTCTAGCATGGACAACACCTCAGTGTAACTCTGTGGGTGTAGGTACATAACTTAGGTGTACGTACTAAGCACAGACATTTCCTATGTTCAGGACTGCTCGCTGGCCTTGGACCTTGTGGTCACACTAGAAATTAGGAGTCTAAAACCATTTAACTGACGCTAGCGGTGGTTACAAATCACAATAAATAGCTGTGAGTGCTCGAAGAGAATACGTAACAAAAACTCCTACACTTTTATATCAGAGTGTGTTTTTCATCTCTCTCCTTGCCCTAGATTTGCTATCTAGCATTCAGTAGATACAAGGCTCTGTTTTGTCACTCTTCTGGAAGCTCCTTTCCCAGAGAGTATTTTTTCCCAGTGTTATCACCCCTCCTTGATCTTCTTTCCTGTCTCCCTCCATGTTTGAAGTGAAGATTTTGCTCTTGTGAAGGAGGTATGGCTGAGAGGTCTGAGCACAGGTCTGGCAGCCAGGACCTGCTGAGAGCTGAGCTCAGTGACTCATTTGGTGGCCTTAAGCAAGTCAGAACATCTCTGATGAGGTTATTTCATATGTAAAACAGGAGAAATAATACTTATGTATCTACCTTCCTCATAAGAATGCCCCGAGGACTAATTAACGTCCATTACAGTGCTTTGAAATAGATGGTGTGATCTATTATTAGAGCATGCTCCAGACTAGTAGCTAGTACGTTAGGATTGTTTTCTTCTTGAGAGCCTTCCTCTCTGCTGGGTGTCAGAAGCCCATCGGGAGCTGAGGAGAAGCTGCCTGCTGTTTTCTGGAAGATTGGCAGCTCTCTGCCGGGCCCTTTCTGGGTGGATTCACTGGAGACTGATGCTCTCACTGAAAACTTGGAAAGAGTTTGCCTAGAGAAAAGAGTGGGAGGATACTTGCTTGTTCTCCTCAGTTCATAGGCATAACTTGTCCTAAAATCCTTCCTTGCCCTGCCTCCACCTAAGGCCTTTTCAGAGAATTCAGGTGGCAGTGGCTTCTCCTCCTCACCAGGAATGGTTTCCTGATCCTGCAGAAGAGGAAGAGACATCCTGTATTAGTTCTCAGGAGGAGTGTGAGGTCGGACTGGTGGGTTCCCATCACAGGGATCCCTTTCTTACCCAAATGGCCATTGCTCTTTCTTGAAGAGCAGATGCTTATGTTCTTTCCCTCCACCAGGTAACAGACTCCTCTGCAAAGTCCTTAGAAGGCAAAATCTAACTTTGGGGGTAGGATACTAAACTGCAGGTGTGTGTCTGCTGAAGTCTGAGAGTCTTACCGTCATCGTGAGGAGGTTGTCATCTGACCAGCACCTCATTCTGTTCTCTGGTGCATCTTCTCTCACCACATACTTGTGTACCTCTCTTACAGATGCCACAATAATCTAGTTCAAAGGACCCAGCCCTGTTCTCACTGAAGCCCACAAGCCTGGTCTTTCTACCAGTGAGACTAGGACTCAGTCCAAATTGACTGGAGAGAAGCATTATTTCTCTCTATTTGCTCCTCACATGTCTCTCAGGCCATGAGTAATGTTCAGCGAGACGGGAAAGCCTATGTGAAATTTTCCAAGGGAATTTTCTACATTTTAATAAAGTTAATGAAACCGCTTAACACTTCATCAGATTTTTCAGCGTATATTGCTGGGATTTTGATCTCTCCCTGTTTGGGCACTCTTGACTTTTCTTCAATACCAGAAGATGCTTCCCTTAGAAATGGGACTTGAGGGCTTATATGAACATTTGGTGCAACAATTGAACCTTAGCCCTGTGGAAATCTTTTTGGCACAGGTTATCCGTAGATACCATTTTGTGGAGGCTCTCTGTACCTCCCCTTGTGCCTGCAGGAAGGGGAAGGGGTCAGAAGAAACTGGCCCACAAGCTCTCATACACCTTCCACTGATTTCTTTTCCACAGCAATGGGGCTGTACCACAGAATGACCTGATGATATGACCTTGGTCACACAGGAGGGCTCTGGCATTGCTCTACTTCAGCACAGCTGGTTTGTTCATCTTATCCTGCATATAATTTACTTTCTGGTCCTTGTATCCTAGACAGGGAGATACATCAGCTCCCTTTTCCTCTATGCATTCTTCCTATTACTCCTCTTCAACTTGAGTCTGCTTTGTTGTGATGCAGAACTGGATTAGATGCACAGCCACAGATTTACTCATGCACCTGTAACAGCTATTGAAGCTACCTTCGGTTTGTTTTTCAGAGCAACAATTTTGAGGTTATTTGGTGCAACATGAGAAGTTGAATTAGGAGGTGAGACTCCACGAGTAGTAGCTGGAGGAGGGGGGTGCAGTGGAGTTGAGTTGGTGACTGGTTTGGCAACTCCCAACTGGCCTTTCCTTGTGATAGTCCACATGCTGACTTTCTCCTTGTCCCTGGGAGGGAGGGGAGCCACAATAAGGTTGCATTGGGGAACAGGGATGTCCTACATGGGATGACATAAAGAAAGCAAATTCTTGCAAAAAAATTTATGACTCTGGCGTCTTTGTAACTTCAATTTTTATTTTCTTTTAAAGAAATAACATCATGCTAATTCTAATTCTGCACCACTCCTGGGTTTAAACATCATTACACTGCAGAAGATAACACGGGTTTATCTGTAAAATTCTTTAACTGTGGTTTTTGTTTCCCAGCTTGCCTTCTTTTTCTCTTGTCTTTGATTGGCTTCCAAAAAAGTTATTAACATGTTGCAAAACAAATAGAAAGGGCCGCTGAAGCTTATTAAAAATTGTTTCTTTTGTTCATATCTGGCAGTTGACAAATTGTCTTGTGCTCTATCTTACCTGCTCCCATGTGAAAGGTTACATGAGAAAATGGCTGCAAATAAATTGCCATTGAATACTGTTGAAGACTAAGCATACAGCTTCTCTATTAAGGACCTCTTCTGAAGCTCTCTATTCAGGCTCCCCCCTGCACGTCTCTGTAACACTTGTCTGTTATATTATGTTTGGCACAGAAGGAAACATTAAATAGAAAAGCCATGTCTGACTGTGGTGTTTCTAGACCTATTATCCCTCTGTCAAATGTCCACATGAGATGGGTACAATTTTTTGTCCATATCAATGATTATTTCTGAAGGTTTTACTAACCATCTTCAGGGTGAATTGCTAGAAACAAATGAAATTGAAAAGCGTGTTTTTGCAGCTTTGGAGATCTTACTCAAATGAGTGTAATGAGACACACTCAGTAAAATGTAATTATTCTCACTTCTCCATGTGTCAAAGAAATCAGCAGTATGGTTAGGGAGCAGAGGGTTACGGGGAGCTTGTGTGGTTTTTTATACAGAGCCAGATCCTGCTTGTGTGTAGTAAATTGTAAACAGTAGATAATGTAGTTTTTATGTGTACTAAATACCCTGCAAGAATTAACAGGGTTGTTACTTCATTAAGGGTTTCAAAGAGGGCATAAATGTCAAAAGCAGAACTCAACTGTTTAAATCACTGGACCGTTTCCACCCTTTGCCATCATGTCACCTCTGCGGGGCCGGCAGCTTCTGCCGTTGCTATTTCGAGGAGGGAGCAGTTCCTCCGAATTTTCAGAATGATAGTGAAAGGGCCCCGTGTGAAACACCAAGATAAAGCTTTTGACTCATACTTTTGGGGACAATGGAAAATGAAGGCGGTTGATTCTGCAGTGTGGAAGAGGAGGTGTAACAGTCCCCTATAAGTAAGGCTGCGTAAGTAATAAGTAATTACTCTCATTTGTGTTTGAATGGTGTGCAGAGGTAAAAGGGAGAGGAGGCAACAGAAGATCCAGTTATTCTGATATTAAACCCAGTAACTCAGTTTAACTCTCAGTGACTTTAGTTTTTTTTTCAGTTTTTCACACCTTAAAATTTTCCCAAGCAAGTATGGATTTGTCACGGACCTTTTCAGCACAAAGGGCAAATAACACACCAGAAGTTTAAAACTCATTGGACCAGAGACTATCTTGAGGAAGAAAAACATTCAGTTGTGAGCACTGGATGGGGGAACTTGTTACGTCCTTGATCATTGTTCACTGTTTAATTGTCGTCACTGTAAAATCTTGTGCCAGTGGCTCTAGTTGAGTGGTTCTCTGCAAGAGCAGTTTTTCATTCTCCAGTATTTCCTCTGTGCAATGCTCACTTCAGAAGAAAGGCAGACCAAGACACATAGTCATAGTAATATCAATAAGAAGGTGGTGTAGGAAAAATTAGTGGAGGTCACCTCACACTCCACCCTCCACCCCCACCCCTGAAGGCGCTTTAGCGGAGCTGTAACTTTAGCCACAGCAGCACTGGAAGTATTTGTGTTTGTAGCGTAACTCCCATGCTGAAGTATTTGCAAGATCAGGCTTTATGTGTAAGTACTGAAGCGTAGTTCAGTGGTATGTTGGATGGTGTTCAGAGATTGCTGAAAATGGTGCATTAAATAGCACTTTGAATTGCAAAGTGCTGGTTCAGTTTTGTCTATGAGGATGATAACACTTATTATCTGATTGTTCCCTGTGCAAATCTCACCTCAGGAAAAATTAAATTATGTTTGAATTCAGCTAAAGCAAAGTATATCATTATTTCCTTTCCTTATTAAAAAGGATTTTTACTGTTTGTTTGTTAAAACTGAAGCAGCTGCCATGTTAGAGCCTTCGATGATTTAAAAGGAAATGCAGAGGCAGAGCCATTTACAGTACAATTGGCTTGTTTAATGTGATTTAATTCCTCTTCTTGGCTTTGTCATATTACCAAATTATGTTTTCAGCCCCCCCACCTCTTTTTAATTCTTTCTTCTTTTTGTTATCAGCAGAATTGAAGCTGCTTATCAGTAACCACGACAACCAGGATAAATACTTGTTTTAAAGCTGATGCACATGCAACCCGAATGGTCCACATGACCCAGAACATTCAAGAGGACAGGCAGCATGTGCTCCCTTCTACAATCAATCCCCCCTTCCCCCCATCCCCATCTGCTTTAGGAAGCTAATAGGGCAGTTTACAGCCCCATTTTTATCAGGGCGGCTTTCTGTACCCATCCATGGCTGTTTCGACATGGGCCGGCCCACGCCTGTGGCCTGAGGAGTAGGGAGAGGAGGAAACATGGGGAGGCAGAAGGACAGTTTCACAGCCTGGCTTTGAACTTGGCCCTATCCCCAGCACCAGCTCTGTTTCCTTGTGCTCCTTCAGCTCTGGTGGCAGAAGTCTACCCGCCGGAGGGCCAGCCGCTGCTTTCCCTGCCTACCAGGAATGGGGGAGATGTCCCCAGCCAGGCAGCAGCCAGATAAGATGAAGGGGTGACTGGGATTGTGCGGGACAGGGGAAATGGTTGTGGTAGGAGAGAAACCTCAACAGAGTGCCCCTGCTTGGTCCATATGCTGTCTCTGGTGGTGGCAGGCAGGCTGGCTCAGGTGGCCAGGGATGGCCACTTCCCTTTTGAGAAAACTTAGGAAACTCTCACTTACCCAGAAATCCCCCCTGTCAGAATGTCTGCCTGGCCTCTTTGCTCCCTCCCTTGCCTCTAAGTTTCTTGATGCTGTAGAATAAATCCTTTAAGCTCTCCCCGTCTCAGTTTCTCTCTCTGTGTAATGGGGATAATAATTTTTACTCTTCTCCATAAAGCAGTTTGAGGCCTGTGGACGAAAGGGTTATATAAAAGCTGGAAATGACGATTGTCAGTCACTTTTCTTTTGAATCTAGAAACACCTCATAAACCTGCTTCCTAAGGCACAGGAGGATCCTGGGAGCACAGGGTAGGCGCTTGCAGTTATGAGGAGCTGAATATTGGATTAGGATCTGAAAAAGGATGTTGAATATCTGGTTGGCAACTTTGTCAGTATTAGATTTCTTTCGTCTTCTTCAAAAATTGGATTTATGATTCGAATTCAAAGTGATTTAACGAGATAAATATTACAGAAAAATTTATTATATGGACAAACTGTCAGTCATCAATCAACATACTTGGTTTCATCCTCATTAAGTAGGACTAGAACAACTCAGATCCAAATCACCGACTGTAAAACGTTTTTCAACCATGTGTGGTAAGTACATATTAGATGGTGCTTTTTTTTTTTTAATGACTGTATTACTGTTGGATTGAACAGTAGTTTCAATCTCCAGTAGATCTGTTAGTATTCTCTTTCTTTCGATTGTTAAACTAATCTTCGGAATTCTTTGAACGGCTGATGCTCTGCTGGCACTGTGACAGAAAACCAAGGGCTGGGGAAGTGGCACAAAATTCTGAGAATTAGCCCTGTCTCCTCCTTACAAGAGAAGAAATATCTGATACATGCAGAAAGGCTGCGCATTTTGTTCTGTATATTGACAGAAATGGCTTTTGCATTTTGATCTGTTTAAAAGCAAAGTCAGGTAGGCAGACGTCCACCTAAGAATTACAGGGAACTTGTTAACATTGTCATTATCTGGTAAACATAAATGTAATCACTGTTCCCTATCCTGCAACATGTTGCCTTTGTTCTTGATTGCATTAGCATTCAAATAGAGGGAGGGTTCTCAAAGCAAGGATGAGTAGCATGGGTCCTCCAACAAAGCGCTATCCCTGTTGTGTCAATAATTTACCCAAATTTATTTACCCACAAATTTCCTGTCCCACCTCATAGAGCTAAATCATTACTGTATGTGCATTTATCCATGAGAGAAATACAATTCTTAGGTGAACATTTTTAGGTCTTGTGATTAATTAGCCAGACAAGGCATACACTAGAGCGAACAAAGACGGTGGGAATGAAAAGGCAGGGTGGATTGGAAGAGATGTGTTTGGTAAGTCTTCCCTAATCACTGGAGAGAGCATGGGTTGGTGTGGATGCAGAAGCAGTTTTGTGATGGTGATGCAGCTACCTGGACTCCACAGCTGTTGCTCCTGGATCACAGCAGCCTGGTGCAAAGGGATGTGGATTCCCGCTGGGGTTCTTAGCCTTGCGTCTACGCAGAGGATTCGATGCGAGAAGTGGTCGAGCAAGGAGCCAGACCTAATTCCCTGTGAAGATTGTTTCATTGAGAGAGCCATCCTTTCTCTCGTAGGAATACCCAGAGATGTAGATGATGATTGCCGTTGCTTCTTGGCCAACTGCAGTTATCTGGGTGATGATTTGGGGGTATTTGGCAGATTATGACTAGATGATGATATGGAAAGGTGTTGTCATTGCATGATTACTTTTAAAGGTTTTTAGGTCATAAAGGCACAGTTTCTTCATTCATCTTGTTATCCTTTGATCGTTCTGCTGTTTCTGTTGCGTCTGGAATTTTTTAGAGGTTCAAGTTTTTCAGATACTTGTGTAGTCAGTTCATTTCAGTCTGCTAGAAAGCTGTGCTATCTCCCTGTGGGTTGTTGTTAGAACAGGCAGCTTTGAGATAGGCGAAGCCTGCCTGACCTGTGGTTGTTGGTTTTGAAGGGTCAGTTCTGCCTAGCTTTGTCTCGTCTGCCCCTGTGTTCTCATGCCTGTACTGCTGAAAGTACAGTAGCAGTCTGGCGTAGACTGAAACTGCGTTATGAGATGAAATGAGTCCCATCACGTGTGCTCCAGGGGGTTGCTGAGGGTCTTGGGAGGGCAATGACACCTGAACGCTGCCCTGCAGGAGTCAAGTGACATCCCATCTTGGAAGTCCTAGCTGTGTCCCTTCTGCACAGCTCACCCTGGACAGCCAGATGCATCCCCCATTACCTCTGTGTTTGCTACATATTGATGATGTGGTCAAAGCCACGCATGCAAGGAGTGATAAACTAATTATGATATGTGCATCCTTTGGGAGACCCCCTTAGTAAGTGAGAGAAGGCAGAGTAGCGAGGACACCGTGCAGGAGAGGAGCCTGATGGACAGAGCCCTGCAACTTCCTTCATTTTCACTCTATTCCAAACAACTCCCTTGCTCAATTTGCTACTCAGACACCAAAGTATTGTCCCATTTTATCTGGTTCCCCTGATACTTCCATTGCTTATCTTATGAAGATCTGTGTTAACATTTATCAAAACAAATGGCAAGCCTGGGACCTTTTAAGTAGTTTTTTTAGTTAATAAAACCAATCTTCTACTTCTGTTATGTTAAAAGTACATTATCTTTTTATTGCAAACTCTCTACAGCTCTGTCTGTTTTCCTTCTTGGCAATTTCATGACTGCTCCAGTTGATTGCTGTATGGAGAATTACAAAATCATTAAGGGTGGGGTTTTACCAGCTGACTTACAGTACAAGCCATTTCTCAAAATAACCACAACAGTGCAATACTGATGTGTAATTTACGTCACAGTATGTTTTTATGAAATAGTTTGTGGCTTATTCATTTAGATTTAGAACTGAATATCTCTTCTCTCGCTTTTTAATCAAGCTTTCTTCTTTCTTTTTTACTTTTTAATATTTTCCACTCCTAGGTTTGGCTTGCCTCCAATTTACCAGCTACAGTGAGGACGAAAAAAAATGATTTTTTTTTCTCCCCTCCTTTTTTTTCTTTTGCCTGCAGTTTAACTGCAAGTATGTTTTCCTCTTTGATGTATACATTTTGTGTTAACTGCCTCTGAAGAAGTGATAGATTCGCAGTAGAATATATTGGACAAAGATAGAGCAAAGAATTGATAAAAGAGATACCAAAGTTTGGATTTTCAAACCATATCAAGCGAGTGATGCTATTTAGCCTCCTGCTCTAGTACATTTCCTTTTTAAAAATGACTTTCTGTATAATGTCTTGTAATTAGAACAGGAAATCATTGAGTAACTGTAAGAAGAATAAGAGCACTTAAACTGAAAAGAAAATTACCTTCCGAGAAATTATATTCACTTTTTTTTTTTCTTTACATTTTTTTTTTGCTTCCCTTCACATGACTTTGTTGGTAATGATAGTAACAGATGTACATACCCTTATCTGTATCATTGTTCTGCTTATGTTTTCTGGAGGGAAAAAAAATTGTTTTCAGTAATACAAAAAATGAATGGACAGAAAATGGGAAATGCCTAATTACAAAAAATATTCTGTGTCACAACAGAGTAGCAATTAAATTGAAACTTCAATATAATTATCAATAACAGTCGAGCCTGGAAGGGTGCCAGGCGTGTAAAGTTGGTGCTCAGCCTTTATGTGGTTGCTAGGAGCACGGCGAAAAGTATACAGCTTAGAGAATGGAATGTCTAATGTAATAAAGTAACAGAAGGTAGCATAAATCATTGTGAGAGCAGTTCATATTGACATTATTTTACTTAAATTGGGTTGAAACTAGACATTTAGTCTTACAAGAGGCACAAATTCATATTTCTTCTGCAGAAATAACTCCGTGCTTTCTGGGAAGAAGTGGAGTGAGCTTTCCTAGCACCAGCCTCGTACATATTTGGAATCTTTTAAGCAAAAGTCTTTAAATGTTTGTTTCTGTTGGCATCCAAATGCATTTGCACTAATACGATTAAAAGAACTAAAGGGCAAAATACTTGGCAGCTTTTGCAGTTGAGGTAATTAGGTGCAGGAAGGAACATGCATAGTTTTTCCATCAAGCTCTATAAAATCCTGGTGTGAAGGTCTTTTTAAAGGAAAAAAAAAAATGCTTACTGATGTTGAGAGTAGATTATGGCAGTTAGCAATAACATTATAGGCTGATGTTTCCGAAACAAGCAAACAAAAAGAGAGTTACAGTTTTGAATTTCTCTGTTCTCTCTGTAAATAGTTCTGGCTCTGGATGGATTTGTTAGGAATTCGTGCTTTTAGCAGGCTTTATTTTTTTTCTTCTGGGGCTTTTAATTGTCTTGCGTTACATATTAAAAATGGTTGTGCTGATTTGAAAAGTCAGTTCTTGCATAGATTCATTGTGTTTGGCATTTCATGCATCTCTTACTTACAAAGACAACTTGAAGAACATGTAATCCAACATAAATGCCAGGCTGTGCCAAATCCCAGCTCTCTTTACCCCTTACAAAGGGAGCTGTTGGATTACATCTATGCATATATAGGCAGCGCTGGGAAGGCAGGGGTGGAACCTTGCCTCCTAATTACAGTTTCTCTGTTTTCAGCCCTGAAATATATAAATAAATGAAAAATTGACATTGGAGGGGGTTATTAAAACACACAATTATGTTATAAGCGTGGGATTAGAGTAATTTCAGCTGAGCCTTACAAGCGGCATACTGTAGGTATTATCTTTTACCATGTTCTTTCTCTTGAAGCTAAAAGGACATTCAGAAATACAGCATCTTGGTTTTCTAAAATCTCAGTTAAATGTTTTTAGAAGTTATGTTGGTTTTCTTGATTCTAATGGAATGTGATGCATGTTTTGATCCCTGCTCCTCCTAAGAGTAAACTCTTTCTGATCATATTTATGAAAAATATTGAGCAATATGCACTAAGCCCATCATTAAATGGCACATGTTAGATTTTGCTAGAAGAAAAAAAATGGTTCGTCTTTGGGCTTGCATTTTATTAGGGATTGGTCTACTTTGATTTCTCTTTTCTGATGTGGGCGTGGTTGAGAGAAAAAAAACCAAACAACCTCTTTGTTCCAGGAACGCTCTGTTTGTCTTTCACTAAACAAATCTTCAGTTTATTCAGCCTTTGTTCATTCTTAGATTTATCTCTTGAACCTGGATTGAATAAGGAAAGGAAACAAACACGTTGGAGTTGCACAAGCGTGTACAAAAGTGATCCTGTAAAAAATGACTTGGTTTTAATTTATGCCAGGGGGTTGAGTTAAGTCGTCAGCTGTCAGGAGTAGAAAGTTTGTGTAATTCTGCGCAGGGACTTACAGCACATTTGTCTAGAAACTAATGGTTTACTACAAAGGCACATGGGACATACATTTATATACACCCTGTTTAAAAAGCTGACCACATCCTGGCATAAGAAAAGTGCTGTCAGATCAACAGATTCAGCTCACCACTATCTACACAAAGGTATAAAGTAGTAATAACTGTCAGACGGGCGCATATGAAACTCTCGAAGGAGCTGAAAGATGGATCATGTGCTTGTTAATTCCTAGAACAGTTTTCCTGATCTGATTTTTAGAGTTTCCTAATAAAGAAGAGAGAGCCTTATTCCCAGGAGCAATTGGCTCAAGCATGCTGTTGTGTAGGCTGATGGGATACTTGTTGAAAACAAAGAAAAGCATGACCACATCCTTATTGACCAAAAGAGGTTTTAGGGCCATAAATTTTATGTTCTTAGTAATGTCAGCGCTGCTTACTGAAATGTATTACTCTTACTTTTTTACACAAATTGCTTGATCCTCCCCCCCTACATCAGGATTGTGGGGAAATTCTGTTTTTTTTTTTTAAAAGCAATGGCTTTCAGGAGCTGTGCATGTAAAAACAGCATTTCCCGAGCCCGTCTGCCGTGTTGATTTTTTTTGCAGCATTGCATTCGTCTGCAGTGATGACATTCTAGGTGATATATCTGCTTCCAGAGACTTCTTAAAATTTAGCCTTTTATGTGTCAACATTTCCATTGCCTCACGTGAATCAAGATGAGTTGTGCCATCATATTTAGTTGGGGAGAACTGATCTGACATTTCTTTCAATATCTGAAGTGATTTTTACTTTAAGGGTAAGAAAGATGATTTCAGTATTGGTAATGGGATTAAATAGTAGACCTTTTGTCTCTGACAGAAGAAATAGCTGAGTTATTCAGTAATCAGGCTACAGCAGAAAACGCAGAGTGAATGCTCTTGCTTTGTCCTCATTGGCATGCATGGAAAGCCACGTTCAGTTACCCCACCTGAGGAGATAAATGAGCATTAAAAGGAGTGCTGTTAAGTACTGGCTGCATACCTGCAAATGAATAATTTCTCATGTTTGCATCCCTGGTTGGGTTTTTTTCCTGTTAGGTTTCCTGCTGGTTATCATATGATGAAACTTGATTGTGATATTTCAAAATCTGCCTCCTTTGTGCCTAATATCATCTAAAACCTGGGGAAATGGAAAGGTCTGAGCTCTAGATTGCTTTATATTTTGAGCCCACAATTCGACAGTATGAGCTGTTTGAAAATTCATTTGCTTGTTATGCTCTGTAGGTGTTTTATTGAGTCCTGCTGCATTTGCAGTTAATGTGAGGAAAGTTGTTTCCACCTGTTGGGGTAGCTCAGCATCAGCGACCAGGCCAGACCAGCCCACCTCCCTGCCCCAGGGGCCCTTTGGTCATTGCCAGTATCAGATACTTCAAAGGAGGATTAATAGTTGTATGCATTGGGGCTTGTATATTATTATTTTTAAAAGACATTAGCCAGTATAAACACGAGTTCAGTAAGGCTGTATGGGGAGCTGAGTAAAAATGACAGATAATATTTCTATCAAAGCAGCCAAGCTGGCAAAGTATGGAGAGCACTTTGTTTCAGGCTGTTGGCCAACTTTTGCAGAGCCGTGTCTTCTTACTCATCCAGGTAGAGTCCTTGTGGGTAGGCATGGGTCAGCTGAACGGAAAGCCAGAAAAGAGACTGTTTTGATAAACTTTTTTAAACCTTTCTTTCAAAAACAACACTGTGCTGTAAAAGACAGGTCTCAAGAAAATACTGAAACTGTGGGCCATGGGTTTTCTGAAATGCTTGAGTTACAGCTCTTGTTTTATATTTTTCTGACATACTGAGTTCTTTTTTTTTTTCTTTTTTTTTTCTTCCAGGTGAGGATGATGAAGATTCAAACCTGCTAATTCTCAGCTACCCACAGTACTGTCGATATCGTTCCATGTTAAAGCGCATTCAGGACAAGCCTTCTTCAATACTAACAGACCAGTTTGTTTTAGCTCTGGGAGGCATTGCAGTAACAAGCAAGAACCCCCAAATCTTCTACTGTCGAGATACGTTTGACCATCCTACTCTAATAGAAAATGAAAGTATATGTGATGAATTTGGTAAGTCACGTAACAGCTATTTTCTTTTTCTCACAAGTAAAGGCATTCTTCTTTGTAAGTGTCCGCTGATTTCCAAGGGGGAAGGTGTGATTCCTTTGAAGTGAACCAATGCTATTTATGTGTGAAATGTTAAGTACCAAATGCACTCTTTCTTCCATGAGACTGAAGGCTTCTAGCCACTAGTGGTTTTGGTGTTGCAACTTGAGTTTATCACAATCAAAAGTAATGTTGCACGGGCAGAGTGTGTAGTGGAGTTACTCAGTATGAATAAAAGGGTCCCTTGTCTGTACTGGAAGTTTGTCATAGGATTGTGGAATCATAGAATGGTCTGCCTTAAGTATTCACCTATAGGCTTTGTCTTCTCAGGAGCTTCAGAAAGCATGTTCGTTGGTTTGTTTGATTTATTTAGGTCCTTGTTGGGGCAGTGTGCTAACAAATGCAGAATAGGAGAGACTCCCTGTGCCGTCCCACTGCTGGGCACTCATCAAATGGGTGTACACTCCCAGGGCCCTGAACAAATGCCAGCTATAGCTGGTGTGTTTCTGCCCTTCCTGGGACGTGGGCTTCTTCAGGGAGGGCTTTGCCAGTGCTAGGAGCTTGGTCTTACAAATGCAGAGGCACTTTTGGGAGGTGATCTATTACTTCAAAGGATACAGAGAATAATCTGCAGCTCTAGAGGAGTATGCAGCCCCTTACAGCTGGGAGAGAGGGCTGCAAGAGGAGACTGCTACCAGCTGCCAGGTGATTTCACACCTTTTTTGTGTGTGTCAGACCAACCCAAAGGCAGCGGATGTGCTGCTGAACGTGTGGTAGAATGCATGTTGTGTACACACCCGAGATAACTCCAGTCATGGGTCTGGTGCAATTGCTGTAGCAGTGTAGCTGTGCTGTGAGAATGAAATTTTGTTGCCTGTATCACCAGATAGATGAGCACTGTGGCTAATGCTAGCAAAGTCTGTCCACGTAGTGGTGGGTGCACCTTTGCTGTGTGAGACCCTGCATCTCTGCAAGGAGGCTCTGGTGATCTCTTAGAGAATTTCTGATTATGTGTTTAACGTATAATAATGGGAGTGAGAGGGTCCAATGATGCCTGTGATGGGAGAATCATCTCCCCACTTTTACCTAAGTGTAGCACACTGACTTTGAGCTTGGTGACCAGTTCAGGCTTTGTTGTATTGGCAGAAGAACACCAACCCAACCGTGGGGAACATTGTGAGGTGGTGCAGGCCTGCTGCTGCTGCACTGATCAGCTCCCGACAGGCAGGAGAGATCCTCACGTGGTGTTGTCACTGGAGCCATTGCTGCTGTGAATAGTTCTAATTTTGTGATGTCAAGCTTTTGCAGGATCGGGCTCAAACTGTCAAGTCTGCTCACACTCACACAAAACATTACAGGCTTTGAATGAACTATGAATAAAAGTGTTGGTTGCTCTTAGGGGTGGGGGTGGTGAAAAAAATGAATGAAATGCCCTGGAAGTGTGGTCCAATAACACAATAGTATCATGTTGATTTTTATTTACTCTGAGCTCCAGCTCAGAATATAAAGTTCAGTTTTAATTGACTATCCTTTTTATATGGGAAAGGTTATTTTAGGCTTGAAGGCGTTTGATGAGTGTACCATCTGCTTTCTGTGGAGTATTTTATTCAGGGTCATTCCTTGATTACAGGTTTGTTGAAATAGTTGGATCCATAATGTAAGTGTATCATGGAATATTAGTAATAGATGAATCAAAGAGATGTGGAGTGATGCAGAAACCACGCTTAGTGAACCATAGCAAGTTCTTTGTTCAGTCTCTGAAAGCTAACTATGCCATTCTCTTGACCTTTGCGAGGCAATTATCTCATTATCAAACCAGAGCCACAGAAATCTTAGCCATAGAAATTAATAATGTGTATTTAAAATGTAGTTTGGTTTAAGAAGCAGATTTTTTAAATGCCTATAAACCAAAAAAAAAAAAACCACCAAACTACTCTTTGAAAATATTTCTTATGAAAATAATGATGTAGTAAAATTTGCAAGCCCTGCTGTGTTAGGGGGAAAAAAAAAAACAAACAACCTAGCCAATGTTGGGTTCCATTTCTGTGTTGCAAAATACATGGTGTCAATTATAGTACCTTTGTTGAAGGCAACAGGCAAAGTGCTGTTTTGTCCTTTGCTGGCAGGACAATAAAATGTACAACACTTTGTTATACAAACAGTTTACATTGATATCATGTAGATTGATGTCACATGTGGAAAGTGATGACTGCTAAAGCTAAACAGAGACAGGGTGGTAGAGTAGATAAATGGATTACTTTAAGGCACTGGTATTTATCAGTCAAATCTGAGGGGAGACCAGATTACAGAAATGTGACTAAAATTCTTAAAAGGTGTCTATAAGGAGATCCAGACACATTTAATTTGAGGGGCTTGGCTATTTCTTACCTTGCAAATGAAAGAAATGTGCAGAAGGAACAAGAGGGGAACATGGATATTTTCCCCATCACGTGAAGTTCTCCAAACACTAAAGAGAGTACAAAATTTGGGAAATCCAGTCTGCTAATGTCTACTGTGGGAAGAGCCTGCTTCTGATCCGGATGACAGGTCTTCTTCAGAAATGTTACTGTGTTGGGGAGGGTGTTACACATTCTCTACACGCTGGAGTACGACAGACAGAGCATGTCACAAGTGAGACAGCAGGAACACCTTTACAAAGAGCCCCATTTACCTCAGCCTGTAAGCTCTTGTCCTTGTTAGGCAGTTTTAATAGAAATGTTTTTCCAGGAAGTATTCTCTCTACTCTTATTATATGTTTTTAACAAAAACATTTTGTTCAGCCCTGACTGCTTCTCATGCTCCCTCTTTTTTTTTTCCTGCATTCTGTAGGGTTTAACAAAAATGAAGTAGAAAATGAGGAATAAAAATAAAGTTTTGTTGACAATAAATAATGGGGTTTTTTTGGTGTGGGAATTTTTAAAGTAGAAGAGGGAGGTAGATGCTGTCTGTGAGCTCCCACAGACATTGCTGGAAGAGATAACTACTGATTAGTTAATCTAACTGCTTTGGAGGGTTCCCCTCCAGAATGCTAATAGGCTCAAGAGCTTGCTTGTGTTCAGACAGCAGAAAACACAAGCTATGCTTGGATGTCTTGATAGACAAAGTTCATGGATATGACTAGAGCCAGACTCAATACCCCTTCCTCTCCTGAATTAAGAGCAATTAGAGGTCTTTCACCAGTACAAAACAGTCCAGGTGGATAATGAAACGCCAGTGTTGCTGTCCACGAACAAGAAATCTGAGATTTTGAACCTGCACGGGAGGCTGTGCTGGAGTTGTCCACAGTCAGACTGAAGTACAGAGGCTTGAGCCCTACCTGGCAGTGCTGCCAGCCTGTGCAAGCTTGCAGGTGGCACTGAGCGAGGGCCAGGGGGAGACCTGGGGCTGCACACGGGCAGCAGTGGCTGCGGCGGCCCTGCCGCGGCCCGTGCTGCCCGAGGGAGGGACTGGTTGGGTGCAGCAAGGTGAGCAAACAGGATCAGTGTCTTCATGGCCTCCTTTAGTTCTCTGCCCAGACTAGAATTAACCTGCACATTCCTTTATCTAACTGCTCCTATTAATTGACATGGAAAAAAAACCCAAACCGTATTTCCTCATTCCCCTGCTCCTTTAAAATAGAAATACTGTGCCAGCTGAACAATTCATTTCTCTTCAATTCAACGTCATTGGTAAAGGTATTTTTCAAAATCTTTTTCATTTATCAGCCTCTGGGGTTGCTGTTATTGAATAACTTTTGCAAATGCATGTAATTTACTGGCATTTGCTGCGCAGTCATACATGCTGCAAGAGAGAAGGAATGTAAAAATAGAGAAATAGTTTTCATTATACACCGAGGAGAGGTATCCAGAGGTGAGGGTGCCTGTGCAGTGCCCCAGAGGTGTATCTGAGGGTCACTGGGCAGAAATCAGTGTGCACTTGTAGCAAGAGCAGCCCACATCCTCTGTGTTGGCTTGGCTAAAGAAGGTGACTTGGCCTTCTACAAGGCTCGTGCCTGCTCCACCTCATGGAGCAACTTCAAGGGCATATGGATGAGCACAGATCCTTTCACAACCCAGTCCCCAGCTGTGGGCTGTGGTGCCAAATGTGCGTGGACCCCTACAGCAAAGGAATGCACAGATGTGTCTGTCAGCATGACCTCCACCTTCTCCAGGCTTGGAGACTCGCAGGGCGGCTGGCACTTAGAAGCAGGAAAGTCAGATGTTTGGGTAGTGCTGGATTTCTACAGCTCCATCAGTTTGGCCAGGTGAAAGTCTTGCACAGGAGGATTTGTCACGGTGCTTTGCTAGGTAAGTATAAATCCTGCCTGCTAAAGATGAACCAGAAGGTTCTCTTTCCTTTTGTGAGGATGGGGTTGCTTTTTCTATAGAGAAAAGTATGAGAGAAAACTCAATACCTTATTTCTTCTCGATTTTAAAAACATATTTGGTAAATTCTAAATCATTCTGTATGCTTTTTATAGCGTGCTGGGTCCAATATGCCATTAAACAAGCTGTTTGGTCCCTGGGGTACTGTAAACACTTGTTCACCCCCGAAATAAGGTTAAAAGTTTTATTTTGCTGTGTAAAGGCCTATTTTTTTATAGAACATTTCATACCAAGAAGTGAGAGAATACAGCCTGCTGTGGTATTAATATCATTTTTCTCTGAAAAACGAAGCTTCTTTATTTTACCATAACATGAGCAATGCAGAGGGGAGCTGCTTACTAAAAAAAAAAATTATGTTTAAAGGGCATTGCAGTCCCCAATTCCCTCCTCTCACCTTCCCCTCCCCAAAAAAAAAACCCTAACAATATATTGCTTGTATTGGGAAGAATCATCTGCATTGAAACTAAAGCAAACCCCAAAACCTTCAACAGCTCAGATCTCTCTGTAAAACAATGCAGAGAGCAGATACTCTCACTTCCAGGGCTGGCAGGGAGTAGTTAGGAGTGAGGGATGACTCGCCTGTCTTCCCAGCCACCAGGACTTCTGACCTGATGGTTTCAGAAGGACTTGCCTTCCATCGTGTCATTGACCAGGGAAGCTCTGGCAGGACAGCTCTATGAAGAACAGCCTTTTTAGGCATAAGTCATGGGCCTGAAAAGATGTCTAGGATGAAAGCTGTTGACTTCAGGTTATAGAGTGATACCATTAGTCCTGGTAGAGCTGAAATCTGGTCTTTGCTTTGGTTACATATCTCAGTTTACAGAAGTTGGTGACTCACAGATAAAATCGGTTGTTTAGGGGAAAAACGTAGCAAAATAATATCTTGGCAGGGAATGAGACTGAAAAAAAAAGAAAAAAAAAAAAATAGGAGATAGAATGTTTCCAGTCTAAATGAAATAGTTTTCCTGTTGGTGACTTTGCATGAGTCAAAGTTGGCTTTTCTTGTTTAAATGAGCTCTGGTACAAAAATCGTGCTTAGGCCTGAAAGGGTGTTTTTTTTTAATGTTTTTCAGCTGATATAAAGTAGGAGCATTATTGCTATTGACTATTTTGGCTACCTGCAGGATAATTTATATCAGTGAAATTCAGAAACCCCTTAAGTTTCCAGGTAGCTGCTTCGGGCTCCTTTGTTTTAACACAAATGTGTTAAAATGTGTTAAAATAAATGTGGTGTTAGAGTGGGATCGATGTTAGAGCTCCTCTGCTGAGACTAGAATGCTCAAGGATTTAGAAATGTGATAGGAAGAGTATGGAGTGTTTTTATTAGCATGGATATTGGGACCTCCTTAGATGGAGCTTAATGGTGGCATCTCCAGCAGTCTGAAAAATATGCAAATCTTTTCCAAAGGCCTGGGCAGGGTGGCTTAGCTAAACATTTCAAATTTTAACTCTCTCAAAACAAAAACAGGACATAGCTGGAGGGGAAGTAATGATTAATGCATAATAGTGCTGTATACAATATAGATAAATGTACATTTCCTCTTCCCTCCCACCACACCTCTGCAAATGTAAGCTTTTTGCTTGAAAAGGCAAATCTGGAAATGTTCTGGATTCTGGTCAGACTTCTTTCTTGTTTTGTTAATTCAACTGTAGAGTAAGACATTAATGGTCCCCAGATGTTGTTTATAATGATTGATTTTTCAGTTGTGGAAAAAATACTTGCAGTTTTTTTAAACAATTGATATTTTCTAGTGTGCTCTGCAGCATTTGAATAAAATGGCTGAAGGCAGAGCTGTTTATGTGCCCAACATAATTGCTTCTGTTAAGTGATTTCTTCATTCTTAACATTTTTAGCTCTAATTGCTTTTTCCCCATACATCTAAAAATAAATATTTGCAAGTTTGCATTCTGTCACTCATTGGAAATGCATAAAATATTTGTATACTCAAAGCAAAAAGGCACTGATAAGGGGCCACATTCTGTCTCACTGAATGGCGTAAATCCAAAATAACTCGATCCACTTCAGTGGCTCTTACTCAAGATTTTCACCAGTTAACCAAGGACAGAATCTCACCCAATGTTAACAGCAAGCTGTTAAGTGAACAAGAGTAATGTGTGATAAAGTAAGATAAAATACCTTCCTGTCTGCTAGAATTTCAATAATAACAAACGCTGTTAGCTTCTACTTTGTTATTTTGGGAGGGATATATCTATTCTTCCTCTGCGTGGGCCCGTGGCAGAGCCCGGAGCCTGGGTGTGCCCACTTCCAGTCTGGCACTTTTCACTTCTTCTCCTTTTTAATTTTTAATTGAGTGCGTGGTATTGTGGAGCTCACGTGTTTTATCAGCCAGATTTTGGCAGAGAATTAGTGTGTAGTTCCAGCAAATGAAGGGTTAGCGAGCGAGCTGTTCTTCTGCGCCTGATAAACGTAGCTTATCACATGGGCTTTGTCATCTATTACACGTCTGTTTCATTGGTGTCTGTGCACTAAATGATTGTAGATATCAATGACTAATTCCTCCTATGTAAGATTTCCACTTGATGGCTAGTTTTATGATTCAGCTATCAAAATCACTTTTTGTCATCGTTGTGAAGAGTAAGCCAGGCTGCGTTCGTAGCGTGAGCCGTGTCCATCATTAACATTCTCATTTATGAAGCTATCTATTTTTGCAATGTGCCTTCATTAGAGCATCCTCATTTGACTGTTCCCCTGGTTTCGGCACCTCCTTTGAACCACCAGGCCTGCCCAGACTCTTGAGCTGTGTCTCAGGAGAGCTGTTGGTCCCAAGCCTCGTGAGCAGCATCCCCCAGGTGCCAGGACTCGGCTGCGGCCGGGAGCGGGGGACACCTTTGCAATCAGGGAAGGACCCCCATTCCCTCACTCATACAATGGAAAAGAGGAGTGGTTTATGTCAGAATATGGTCACATTCTTCTGATTAAACCCACTCAAAAAAGACAACATTGTAATATTTTCCAATGACTGTTTATCATGAATTGCGTCAGCCTTAGTTTAGTTGCTATTATTTCTCCTTAATGCTTCTTGGTGCCTGCATAATTTACAGCATTGGCAGCTGCGAGACTATGAAATAACCTTTCACAACCACCATACAATAGTAAAGAACATGAAGTTTTTGTTGTTAATTATTATGGGAGCCCTTTAACTTTTTTACAAAGTGACATAAAATATTGTTGAGGTATTTATGGTTAAAGCTACTTTTACATGGATCTATTTTGCTTCTGGCTCGTTCTTGACTAAAGCAGTCATTTGTGGTTATTATGCCTTGGGAGATATTATGTCAGAACTGGTTTAAGAGTATTATTATGTATCACATGTCATATATTACATGTCAGCACTTGAGGCTGTCTTTCAATAAAAACAAATGTAATTTTAGTTAATGGTCTTTTAGGTATAGGCCGTTCGTAAACTTACCTGAGTTCATTTGAAGGTATACTAAAAAGCTTTGTTCTCCCGGAGTGCACTTGAGTAATTTCATTTTGGCTTCGGATGGAATTTCCAAAATATTTATCATTATTTCAATCAGAGAGTGCTGCCTCTAAAAAGCAAATAGTTTCCCAATACCGAGGTTAATGTACACATTTTAAGGAGCTGTAACTGTTACTCATTACCGTGTTTACTTTTCCCCGCTTTGGAGCTCACGCTTCCCAGGTTCCCTACTGGTCAGACTGATAGTAGTATCCCAGGCAACTAAGCCACCTAATGATGATACTTCACTGTGCCACTTAAATGAATAGCTTATACCTTCCAGATAATCCCTGGGTGCAGGGGGGTATAAATTAAAGGTTACAGGCGAGGTTTAGGCTTCCTTGAAGTTTTATTTCAAGTCTGGAAAACGCAAACTTACACAAAGCAAACTTCGAATTAATATGTCATTCCCCTTGGTTCTAAATACTATGCATATTTTCCAGTCCTTATGTAAAGCAAGAAGTGAAGCATATAGGGTGTGCCAGAGAGTTTACAAAGAATGAAAACACACAAATGACTCAAGAACCTTTTCTGATTTTTTTTTTTTTTTCTTAACATGTAATTAGTTAATTTCTGCTAGGCAAAAAAAAAAAATTATCTCTGTGGCAAAATCTGTTTAAGCACCATAAAAATTATCAATTATTTGTCTGTAGTTACATTTTCCTCTTCTTTCCTCTGGTTTTGGTCACTCTACTGTAGGAAACAGGAATCCAACTGGACAAAAAAATCTGTCACAGTCTCCCCCTCCCCCAAATGCTCAGGGTGAAGCTGTGAAGACGCAAACGTGAAATTAAAAAAGCAAGCGAAGAGCTGGATGAGCATTTCTTGTGTTGCTAAGTTGGAATTTAATAAGAGGAACACAAAATGGAGCTAAACTTGCCTGGATGCCGTGAGATTTTTTAATATTAGGCAGCATGCTACATTTCCTTGGAAATGAGTGAGCGATCTGAATTTAGAGTTGTTTGGCAGGGGGAGGGAGTGTTTCATTCTCTTTTTTAATCAAAGGCATTTCACAAGGCAATTGCAAGTGAAAGGGGAATCTATCATTACGTAAGAATGTAGCAAACTTTTCCATTTAATGAATGAATATTGGGTATTGCGAGAGGAGATAAAAGATGGTAAAAGAGGGAGACAGAGCTGACGTCTTAGAGATTTTAATAAAGATTGAAGTTAGTAGTGAAAAGGTCAAAGTGTCATTTGTTGAGCCCCTGCTTCTGGCATGGTTTCAAAGCTCGCAGTGCTGACTGGGGGGCTGTGATGTGTGTTAATGAACAGTTGTGGCACTTAACTGAGATCATGGGTTGGTCACATGAATATATATAAAAGATATGAGTGAAGATTCCTCCCCCCCTTTTTTTTTTCTGCAGTTTGGCTGTTGGAAGGACTAAACAATTAAAAGAAATGCTTGAAATGTTTGAACACCACATTAAGTCCCCTAGTCTGTAAGGAAAACGAGCTATGAATAATAGAATAGTGCTCTAGTTAAATATAGTTATTCAAAATTGTTTTTAGCTACAGATGTTATGCCATTTTAGAAACTTAGACTAAATAATGTCAGATCTTGTTTGCTTTTTTAGTATGTTATTCATTTATTGGGAAATTGGAAATTTAAAACAGCTGGGAAAGGGCTTGGTGTTCACTAAGTAATCTTTAAAATGTGTACATTTCAGACTTAGTCTTATAGAGCTGTTTAGAAATGACTGAATTGTATATTATAGTTATAAAGTTCTGTAAACATGCTCTACCATGTAGACGACAGGGAAACATGAAATGGGAAAATGAGATAATTCTGGAACCAAATTTTATGTATTACAGACATGATAGAACGGCAAATGGATTTCTCAGTTTAAATAATTTGTAACTTTCCAGGCACATTAATGGGTGTTATGAACAGTATGTCTAAAATAGCAGCAGAAAATAACGTTCATTCTCCTTTAATTCTCCCTTTGATGTTTATGTCAAAACGAAGGAGTTAATTTATCTAAGAGTTTCACTGCATGAGTTGGACTGTACAAAACCAATCATGTAGAAATAATAGACTACCATTGGAAGTGCTGTACTATTGCAGTTTTAATAGCTCTTCAGTTCTGCTCCACAATTAGTCCATACATTTTATAGCTGTGTCTTTAAGAAATTGGCACACTCAGCAAAATCACAGTAATTGGGAGATGATGCAATGTGGAGAGAAATCAGAGGAAAAAAATTAATTGGAAAATAGTATTTTGTTCGGGTCTGGGTTTGCTTTCTTTTAAAATTTTAAATGCTGCTGTAGTGATTACTGGTGGGTGAGACTTCTGCAGAATTTAAATTCCACTTGGCTGGGGGTTTGTGAATTTGTTTTTAAATTAAATTGCCAAACAGGCAAGATAGGGCATTAAAGGTCTCACTGTAGTTTTCTCTCTCTGAAATCAAGTGAGGGCATTAAGGGTGATCCAGAGGAGGGCTTTTTCACTCTACTGGCAACAGTGCTGTTTGAGTAAGTTCTAATGACCTGTCAGCATCTTCATAAACCTGATGAGACAGATCACAGACAATATGTGAATTAGTTTATCATTTATGCAAACAACTAAAGAGACCTCAGTAATTCCTTTTTACTTGTGTCCATTTGAGAAGGTACCACCAATGTGTTATGGTGTTAGCATCCATTTTCCTACTGATAGCCAGTGCGTGCTGGTAGTTTCTTTGAAAGGTGTTGGTTTTATGCTTAAGTACTGAATATGAAGACAATTTAAAAAAAAAAAAAGAAAGTGTGTTTGTTTTGTAAATTTATCAATGGCAGTTAGGACTTTGTAATATTTTTTAATTGATTTATTATCCATTATGGGCCAAAGGCCAGCAAAGCAGTAAGGGTTTACATTTTAACTGAAGTTTGGGCCTTGGTATTATGTACAGCAGTATCTTGGGTTTTTAGTGATCAGACAAGCACTTCCTTGTGCCTCAGGGCTGCTGTGTTGGTCTTAATGTCATAAATTACTTGAGGGTAATGGTAGATGACCAGTTGAGTAGAGTAAGAGAGCAAACCTGGCTCTTAGATGGATAAGCAGAGGAACAGTGAGAAGTAGAGAGGTGTTACTACTGCTGCCTGTAACACTAGAGGAGGTCATTATCAAACCTTCTAAGAGGTAACATTTTTGGTAAGTCAAATGATGATGGCTTTCTGCAAAAAGGGTGATACAATTTCATGGGATAACTGTGCTGCTAATACTCAAATGTATTCTGAATTGTGGGCTGCAGAGGAACATGAAAGAGCAGGAGGAGTTTATTAGTGAGATTTCTTTTCCCCACTTGCAGCTTTGTGCCTGATGCTGATGCTCGTGCTTTGCACATTGGATTAAAACACTGAACAGGGTTAAGAAAGGACCCAAAAATATATTCAGGGCACAGAAAACATGCCTTCAGGTGAAAGACTAAATAACATCAATCTGTTAGTGCATGGAGAAGACCAAAAAGGGACCCAGTAACAGTCTATTAGTACATCCATGAGGAGAAAAGAACTGTAATGGTAGAGGCCTCTCTAATTTGGTAAACAGACGTGTGGCAGGACCCTGTGCTTCAAAGTAATAAATTAGTGCTCAAACTAAGGCATGCTTATCTAGAAGTGAGGGGTAACTAGGCATGGGAACAGCTTAGCTAGGAGTTACATACATTCTTTATTATTTGGATATTTTAAATCAAGACCACTTTCCAAGAGGCATGATCCTTACTCAGGGAAGAGACACTGTCATCATCCAGTAGTCACTCTTGACATTGTATAGGCAGTATTTGCTGAAAGTAAGCAAGGTGTTAATATCTTACCAATTCCTTCTGGCCTTAAAAACTATTAATATACATAATTTGTAGCATCTGGGCCAGTAATGGCTGGATTTTGCTGGATCTTGTGTCCATTATACAGTAAATCAAACCTTCCTAAAATTTGCTTTCACTCTTAAGCAGACAAAGTAGAGCTTTGCATCTGCTCTGTGGACCAGAGGCTGAGGAACAGGGTTACAGTGAGAGCTGGTGCATTAGGAGCTGAGCAGTCGTGTCTTCACTGTCCACCTTGGTTTCTGTTGATACCTCATATCCTCTTTGTTGTTCTTACCAGTCTCCATCTACCATGAACAGTTTGCCTGTCTCGGAGCACTGACCAGGTAGAGGCTCCTCTGCTGTGGTCTCCGGGGACTCATCAGTCCCTTGCCTGTTTGTCCTCTGTTGGGGAGATCAGCTGAGGAAGAAATGGTGCATTATAGGCCACAAAGGGCTGTCTTACCAGTTGAAGTATGGAAAATGTCACTCATTAGCATCTCATTTGAACGTACAGCAATACACTGCCAGATCATCTACAGACTTACTGTACCAACTGTATGAGTCTTCCCTGATGGGTCCTTCACAGACATCTCCAGTCACCTTACCTTTTTGCATAATAGCTTTAAAAGAGCATGTTAATTAAAAAGGAGGAGTTAGCAACAAGTGAGTAATACAAGAGGAGAAATTTATTTGAAATCGGTTTCTGCCCACAGAAAGGCTAAGAGGATATGTGAAAAGTCTAATGGTGATCATCCTGCTAACATGGGTGACATTCAGAGGTGCTGCTGCTGCTTCAGTAGAGAGGTACAGTGCAACCTTCCAGCTCTGTCATCACCCTCCTGTGTTCTACCCTGGATTTGCAACTGTAGTAGAAGTTAAACTCCCAGTGAAAACAGCTCTTTGCTGTCAGGTGGCATGTTTAAAATGGGTGCTGATGATTCTGTTTCTCACTTCCATGATTAAATAAGTCACTTCATCTTCAAGTCTTAGAAACCTCAGCTGAACTTTCCTGAGATGTGCCTATGTCCCATTACATATTTTCATAGAGGTGGAGCACAAGTTTGAAAACCAGAAAAGATTATTCCAGGGTCTTTTGAAGCTCTTAGCTCAGAATACCATATTCAAAATCAGCAATATAGTTGCCCTCATTCTTCTATAGCATTCTGATTTTGCAACAAACCATAATTATTTGACTGATTTGCTGAAAAAATGATGGTTCTTCAGGGTTTTTTTGGTGTTGGTTGTTTTGAAAGGCAGGCTGTAATTAAGATGAATACATGTACATTGTGAATGTTTAGTTATGGTAGAGATGGGTTTGTTATAAAACAAATCAAATTCCAAAAATTACCTAGCTGCAGATATTTGCAGTTGTTTAGTTTAG
This sequence comes from Merops nubicus, assembly GCF_000691845.1. Lineage (NCBI taxonomy): Eukaryota > Metazoa > Chordata > Aves > Coraciiformes > Meropidae > Merops > Merops nubicus. Next base: position 10,941 of record NW_008608853.1, on the reverse strand, counting down.
AAGTTTAAGTCAATTTATGGAAGTCTGTGTTTACTGTCTTTAGAGCTTGATCATGACATCGGAATGTATTTTGGAAAAAAAGACCCTATAAAATGAAATCCACATTTACGGGTAAAGGAGCACAGAGCACTTAGGATCAGCAGTGAGACTACAGTATCTCTTTGAAGTGTAGTGGAATACTTGATGGTGCCATTTTGGGTTTAACAGGTAGTGAATTGATACACTCGGTAAGTTCTAACACTGTCTGTAACAGCAGCTGGACCCAGCACCATTAATTTCATGAAAATGGGGACCATGATATCCCAGTGACAGCATTCGGAAGATAAAACTAGATCTGAAGCACTTCATTTAAAACAAAATTTTATAATAAAGTCAGGTCTCCTAAGACGCTGCTTTTGTGCTGTGCAGCCTGTGAGTAATCTGGGTGACTCATCTGGCCTCTGACATACTGCAGCCATCAACATTCCCAGCCACGAATGTTGCCCTTCATAAAGGAAATATCCTATTTTTGGTATGGCAATGTCCTCAGTTTTAAAGAATTTTCCTCTTTTAAAGTGCTCAGACAATTAATGCCTCATGCATGTATTCAACAATAGTTGCCTAGCAACCATCAGAAATATTCGGGAGAGCAAAGGAAGCCAAGATGAATGAGCAGAAACATCAGCTCCCATTTCAGGTAAGCTGGAGAAGGCGTCAGGGCTACGCTAACTGTTTGGGTCTAATCATGAATGTCCATGAAAACTGGACAATCCCAAAGTCGCAAATAGGAGCCCAAACTTGCTCCTCAGTCAGATGCAGAGGTGAGACGAGTTGCGCAGCCAGAAGCAGTTGCAGGAGGCTGCAGTCCATTTGGCTTTCTTGGTTTCAAGAGCCTAGACCAACACAATGTAACAGTGGTTCAAATAAACTACAGAAAGTCAACAAACACTCCTTAATGTCTGAGGAAAGTTTTGCCACCTTGTGTTGTGTTCCACTTGCAGCTAAAGAACAGGTAAAGTTCCAGCTTCCTTCGGAGGTTTTCAGACATGGGTCTAAACTCCAGGCAAACCCTTTGCCACCTGGTTCCTACTTCTTCTCATTTTGCAATTAATTCTGTCATAACTTGCTCTTCACAGGTTTTCTCACTCTTCTGAGTCAAGTCCTTAATGCCTTTTTTGGCAGTTTTACCTTTTGAATGAAATAGAAATCTTTTTCACAGCAACAGCCCACAGCCACTATATGTCTGTTCTTTCTTGGGTTTTTTGTTTTCATCTGAAAGGTTGAAATGAAGTGCTTGTTGTAGGGTTGGAAAGACTGAACGTTGTCATGCTGGGTTGACTACTCCTGGGAACAGCTCTGCCACAGCAGTGCCAGTGTGGCCACGTCCTGTGCTCGTCCCTTTCTCTGAAAGAGGTTTCAGCGCTCAGTGCTCGACCTGGTGGAGCGTGGGAGCACAGGGCCCTGGGACTTACAGTTCAGTGGGACGCACTTTAATGTCAAAACTGCTTGAGACAAAAGAGTGTTGATCTGTAGAAGTCTTTTCAGTTGGTTTCTTTTCATTAGACACATTAAAATTAAAGAGCTTGATAGTTGCCCATTAGTGTTGCTCAGAACTTTTTTGACTGCCTGCAATTTGAAGAAAATGATGAAATTCTGACATTTTCCTGTTGGATAGAAAAATCGGATTTATGACCATCTCTACTTCAAAGGTAAAGGTTAAGAGCAAGATTATGATCTCCTTTCCACTCATGTAAATCCACAGGAGTCAATTACTTTGGATTGGCAGTGATACGATTTAGATCGGAATCTGGCATTAAAGCTTCTTGGGGTTTGCTTCTACACCCACCAACCCATTCAGTGCCACTTGACTGCCGACTCTTTGCTTTTGGTATGTGGTGATATTTGCATGTGGAAGTGCCTCAGGGGCCCCACATAAAACGTTGGTTCACTAGCTTTAGTGGGGCTTTTAGATCAGATGTTAAAATATTGAAATCAAAATATGTAGGGAGTGGTCGGGACGTAGCAGACGCACAGGGGAAATCAGAATAATGTGATTTTTGAGGTTGATATCTTATGACTCGGAGTTGAGAAAAACTCTAATGTATCCTGGACGTCTGAGGCTTTTACTCTTTCTGATTATAAAAATCATTTATTTCTGGACCTGATGGTTGATATCAAACTTAAAATATGCCATGATCCTATAGTCTGGTAGTGCTTTCTGGCACTGGTCAGTGACTAAATATAGCCAGTTTTGAACTGCTATGATAAACCTGGAAATAATGTTCAGCAGAAAATTCTCAGACAATTCCATAGACAAATGTGGAATATGAAATGACCTTCCTGGATTGCATCTGGCACATGCTTTTCTGCCCTGTCTCTCTTATCCCCATGTTTTCCAACATTCTGTGATACAGATAAATCTTAACTGAAGCATCTCAGTGGTTCATGTTGGTTCATGCTAAAGCAACAAATAACATAAAGGGTTTTTAAACCCCAGCTATTTCACGCATTCCTTTTGGCTTTGTAAACCATTTTGCCTTGTTTTAACAAAAAGAAGGTGTATTAAAAAAAAAAAAAAGGCATGTGTTTCCAAAAATCACTGATTGTCTTCAAACATAGTCCAGGAACATGCAGATTCTTGCATTGTATTATGGGATTAGTGATATTCATCTGTCACGCATCATGTGAAAGTGATATTCAGAGGTAGAAAAGAGCCTTTCTGAAAGGAAGTTTTTCTCTTTTTTTTTAATGATAGACTTGCATTTGTTTCCTTTTTATTTTTTTTTTAAACGCATGTATACTTCTGCCAGGCTGTGTTTAATTTCAAGATGGTGTCTTTGCTAGAAAGATAATCAAATGTAATGTCTTCCACAACCTCTTCATATGCATGACTGCATAAAGCTTGTGTAACAGTTTATTATTATAAAATTAGTATAGCATAGCATAGAGCAAACTGGGCCCCTGGCCAGATGAACTAGACAATGAATAGTTATATAAGGTTTTGAAGCACATGTATTAGAACACAAGCGCCCTGTATTTTCTTCTCAGTTGTCTGCTGTTTGTTAATGTTTCCCTTTCAACGTGATTGCATCTCAGTTTAATAGCACTTGCCATTTCAGGGTTTACTGTGCCAGCACTCGCATAGTTACATCCCCTCTGTGCTGCAAATCCTGCATGTATATTAAAACTGAACTAGGCATGGTTAGCTAATGGGTGCTTCGAGAGATATGCACTTATAGAATTAAGTGATGTATGCAATTGTTAATTTTGTGTTAACAAGTATGACAAATGTGTTTCACCAATAATTGTAATACTCCATTCTGTGCAAATTGTGACATTTTAATCCTTGTTGAACAGTTTCCTACCTCTGCTCTGTGTTTTCATGGCAGGGTATTATTTTGCAATCAAGATAAAAGCATTATTTATTAAAGTTTTAAAATATTACATTACTGGAAGTTTTAAGCTGCAGATCAATCTCCTGTTTCGTAAAAGCATTTCATTGATTTTCTTTTCTCTCTTTTTTTTTTTTTACTTAATTGGTCTTTGAATTTAAACTTAAGTTCCACATTATGGATTGTGTATGGTTCCCAAAGCAGAGGGATGTTGTAGTGGAGACTTGGTGCTGCTTAAAAAAAGGCAGTGATGTACCTGTCACAGAACTGTGGGAAAGGCTGGCATTTGGCATGTGCATCTTTGGGACTGTCAGATCCCAGCCTGCTGCATTTTTGGCACAGGGAGCCCATTGACTTGGGCTGTGGGAAACCTACATTCAGCACTATCGGTCCTTGTGTCTTTTTCTGTGCCTCCAAAGGAACTTCTGTTAGAGACTTCATGTCTTTGGGAGTCAAATAACAAGTCCTCCATGCTTCCAGTGGTGCAGGACAGCGTTTACAGGGTGAGAGGGTGCTCAGTGGCCTCTGGCTGCAGTAGCCCCCGTATCTCCTGATGGAGGAGTGACATTTGCAGCTGACTTTGTGGTGCTGGCTTTATTTGCTTTCTGTGTGTAATCCGAACAGCCCAAAAGTCTTCCCCTACTCCCCATTGCTTGAGTCCTCCTGTTCCTCAGTTTCTTGTGCCAGATGCTCACCTTTTGCCCCTCGTTGACCACACAGTGCCATCCCTGTCCCCATCCTGGTTCCTCTTTGTTAATGCCAGGATAATGCCATTTCTCTTCTGGTAGCCCTTGGTGGTTCTTCGTGCCATTGCAGACATGAGACCGAAGCCTACCTGCTGTTCCTTCTTGCAGAGAAAAAAAATAATTCTTCCATCCCTATTAGGTCTAACTATGAAATTGCATAGAGCAAGGCTCCCATTTTTTTTCCAGCTAACAGTGACTTCATTTGCACGTTCTGTGTCACCTCATCTGTGGAGTGTGACGTCACACAGGCTTATTGATTGCCAGCTAATGAAGGAAGGCAATAGAGAAGGGGGTCCACTGCTGTTCCCCACTGAGTTCAGGAGCAGTCATGGCTAGGATTTGGCTTCCCAATAACCTAAGTTTTTCTCATTTGCCAGTGAAGATAAAAAAGGGTAGGATGGGGGAAGTGTAACAGACTCAAAACACAATAAAAACAGCAAAAGAAACAAACACCATGTGCCTGATTTGAAACCATCTGATCTCCATGGTGATTGCAACAAATCTGTGCCATGTTTGACTGTTTAGTGAAGACAAAGGAATTCACCTGCCATGCTAGACCATGTGAATGAACAAGAGGAGTAGGAGGGTTGTTGGCTTCCCCATCACTGAGTGACCATGTGAAGGTGCCAAGGGGAATTTAGGGAGTAGCTTCATTGGAACTCCAGAGAATTCAAGTGTCGTCCTTCCCTGTGCATCTTCAGAAAAATCAGCCATTATAAATTTCCTGGAATTTTTGTTTTCAGCAGTGCTGTTCAGTGAAGTTTGTAGTGTTGTGGCTTCAGACATAAAACAGCATGGTAGTAGACCTTTAGAAACCAGGCAGTAAGTCTGAAACCTTAGATAAATAATAGGACTAATATACTTCACACAATAAATCATGAGACTATAACTGCTGCAAAATTCTTGATTGGCATTGTCTCAGAGTAATTCCTTATGTGAAATAGAAGCCTGAGATAAAATTTCAGCCTTACTTTACAGGTATTTGAGATGGAGGAAGAAGGGAGTGCATTAATCCTTACCAAAGAAGAAATTCCTGTTCATGGTAGTCTGAAATAGTGTCATGTGATGAGTTAAGAAGTTTTTATTGTTCATGTCTTTGGAGTTCAAGGCAGACTGGGCAGGTAGCATTTGCAAATCAACACATCTCCTTTTGCTGAGGCCATAGGCACAGATTGCTTCCTATTTGCAGTAGGCATCTGTGAGTTTCCTTTTTTAAAATATGAGTTTTAGAGGGCAGAAGATTATACTTTTGAAACCCTTAGTCATGTGAAAAGATCTCCAGAGGTAGGTGATGAAGACATTCAGAATGTAGGTTACACTGCATGAAGATAGAGAATTTCTTGAGTAAATATTGACCAATTTGACCTTTGCTTTTCCTCAGTCAATATTTATCTCTTGGGACAATGAATCTTCATATTCACCTTAGTTGAAGTCCAAGTCTACTTAATAGTGTACTTGGAAATCCAGGAGAGGTGCTGATTTGTCTTGATGCTACTTCTATCTGTTTAAAATTAGATATACAGAAGGTTTGGCCACTCATGTCACTTTGTCAGATTTCCTAAACAAAGAAAAAAGCACAGGTCAAGGTCAAGAATGGTGGGGAGGCTTCTAGGAAAAGTCTAGATCTGACAGCAGGCAGAGCAGATGAATCTGGGAATGGAGCAATCCCTTTATTGGAAATGAGGATGAGGATTCCCATACAGTGTGAAAGCCCTTCCAGATACTATCAGGAGGAGGGGACTGACTGGGATTAGTCAATAAAATTCTTGCTGTGTATTTTATGTGGCAGAAAAGGAACTTTGGAAGCTCTCTGCACCTCCCCAGTCTTCCAGCAGCCTAATCCCACAGATTCAGGTATTTTGAAGCACTAAAGAAACACACAGCCCAGGAGACCAATCTGCAAGCAAGGGGGACAGTGGCTTGCCAGGGGTCCCTCTCTTCCCCTGAGGTATGGGTCTGGGAGCAGGTGATCCCCAACACAGCTGATGCCGAGCTCAGTGGCTACTTGCATCCCCATGGCAATGGCCTTCTCCAGGTCAGTACTAAAGTCAGACCCCAGCCCCTGCTCCCTGCTGCTGGGCTTGTTAAATCCCTCTGGCTTGGGAGCTGGGCTTGGAAAACCCTACAAACTTCCTGCAACTTGAGAGCCAGGGTCCAGTCACTAGGAGCAAAGTCATCCTACAGCAAAGAGCATAGCCCTGACCTAACCCTACCAAACGGGTCTGTAATACTGTAATACCCCCTTCATTACTTCACAGAATGGCTTAGGTTGGAAGGGACCCCAGAGATCATCTAATCCAACCTCTCTGCCGTGGGCAGGGACACCTCTCAACTAGACTGCCTTGCTGAAGGCCTCATCCAACCTGGCCTTAAATACCTCCAGGGAAGGGGCATCCACAGCCTCTCTGGGCAATAGAATGTTATTCTATAATAATCTCTCCACCCTCATACCGAAGAACTTCCTGAGATCTAGTCTAAAATTTCAGTAGCCATTTCAGTATTTCAGGGCCCTGTCTTGAGTTGGAGCTGAGAGGGAGCCTTCCCCTGAAAAGCAGGGATGCTGGGACAGCGTGGGCGCTGGAGCCATGGGGTCAGGGTCCCTGGACAATGGCCTGGGCACATCCCTGCTGCTTCCTTGCCCAGCTGCACCATGTCTTCTCTTCACAGTGCCCCACAGCATCACTGGGTGCTGCTAGGAAAACCAACAGGGGCAGCATTTTGGGGTAGAAAGCACCATGACTGCTGTGAGAGAAGACAAGCAGAAAGTGTTGTTCAGGCGGTGGGGAAGGGTGGTGCCTTCTCTGCATATGCAAATCAAATCATTTGTCTTTACAAATGTTCATTTTGCCTTTTCCCTGATTATATTTTCTGTATTGCCATATGTACTTCTTGTGATATTTCAGTCTTGTCAAATTAAGAAGAGAAAGCCTTGTAATTAACTAAGGATATATACCAAATAAAGCAATGTTTGTAATTTTTACTCTGCAATAGGTCAATAATATTAGAGGTGGCCTGTAAGTTTAAAAAAAAAAAATTAAATCTAACTTGGTTTTGTAATCTTCTAACTATCAAAGGCATTGAGAAAGAAGAGAATTTTAAAATTGCACAATTACAGTTGAAAAAAACCAGAGCAGGCAACGTCATGCATTTCTGAAGAGCACAGTGTTTAATTTTATAGTAACAGTATTTTAAGAGTGCTGACGGTACACAGGAAAGAAGTGAATAATTCTTATTGCAAAACCCGGATGGTTTGTTGTATTCAAAATGTTGAGACTTAATCAGCCCTGGATTTCTCTCAGGAAAAACAGGACATTTGGGGGAAAAAAAAAAATAAAAACAACAAAAGGCCGGCTGAAGCAGTAGTGATTTATCAAAGCAGCATTCAAATAAAAGAAAGGTTTGGCATCCTTACTTAGGATAGGCTGGAAAATGCATTTATGTTTTCATGTACCTTTTTTTTTTCCTGATCTGCCTGATTGACTTGTTTTAATACCGGTGTTATTTACATTTCAGGGATGGGCCTCTATTATGCAGGAAATTGTCCAAACCCCTACAGCTGTATTTTAAATTGAAATGATTTTTTTTATGAAGTGATTGTGCAGACTTAATTTAGTAATCTATTATTAAATTTATAGTTTCAGGCTGTATAAAGTCTTTATATAGAATGAAAACGGGCACATATGAAGATCTAGGCTATATATACACCTGGTTCTGTATATTAAATCTTTTACATATGTTGTCCATTTTCAGAAACAAATAAACTGCTGCTTTTGAAAACTCAGCTTCTCTTCCATATTAGGGAATTCTGCAGACTCCCTGTGTTCCTTAGCTTCAGTATAATGCTAAATCAGTTTGTACATTAGTCTATTTTTAGTTATGAATGAACTTTATGGAGTGCAGCGCACAGAGTGATTTCAGAGATTCTCGCTCATAAAACCCATGTGTCATGTGCTGCAATTACAGCAGTAAACATTATGCAAGCTCTGGGCTTCCATGGGCCCAAGCCTTCACATTTCCAGGAGAAAAATGCCTTCCCCTGTCGTCCCCGCCCCGCCCCCCCCAGCCGTTTTATACAAAATATTACACGTATAGTAAATCTCATCGCATGAAATGAGGTTAAATTTTGTGACCTTGGCTGCTGCGGGCAGGCTGCCTGGCATGGCAGCCGGGTGACACTAGAGGGCAACTGAGAGTTTTCTTTAAACCGACCAAGCTGGGGATGGTTTTAATATCAACTAAGTGTTTAAACTCGGTAAGGATTTATTTCCCTGTCTACAGATGTCAGATACGTAACCTCTGAGTTTCCACTGACAGCAAATAATAATCTGACTGAAGTTCTTCTGGGGGAAAATACAGCGGGAGCGGGTCAGAAGCCTGGTTTTGCCCAAATAAGGCTTTTTTTGCAGACCCCATGTGTTAGATAATGATCAACTGACAGTCGGTCATGAGTTAATAATGCTGGATGCTGAAATATGCATACCATGTGGTATACAACAGTTCTGCAGGGAGAGACAAACACAGCTATAATTAGACTTCTGAAACACGAGGAAGTGTGTAAATTGTTTAATAGTCCTTCCACTTAATTCACTCAGATAATTTCCTAAGAACCAGCATTGACTATGAAAAAATATTACACAACCGACTTCATATTTAGTTAAAACCCTGCCCTGCTAGATAAATTAATGAATACTGCTTGGGTTTATTGTTTTGGTTTTTCTGGGAGTTTTTTTTGTGTTTTTGGTTTGGTTCGGTTTGGTTTTTTTTCTGAGTGCTAGAGATTTGCTGGGGCTGTAATACAGAGGGGCTCAATTCTGTTTGTGTTGATGTTTGGGATGATTACACCGAGTTCACGGGGTTTGCATTCGTTTAAACTGGGCATATAATCTTACCATAAGGACTTCAAAAACACCATTTTTGGGGTGTTTTGGTGATTATACAGATCCCCTTTCTACTCATACACAACCCAACAAAGTTACCAGAGTTTCACTGCTGTGTTTTAGTGATGAAGAAGTGCAAATCCCTCCTCTGCTCAGCAGTGCCGATCACCTCCGTGATGCCCAGCATCACAGCACACTGTCAGGAGTATGCAGGTCCCCAGGGATGCAAGGGCTTTGTCCCAGGCTGGCTGTGGAAGCAGAGTTACTCCTGAACCTCTTTACAGTGGTGTGCGCTGCGGTGGAGTGCCCAGCAAGCCAACTGGGGAAGTTGGTGGTGACCCAGAGATGTCAATGAGAGTAGGGTTTAGGCTACGACTGCTGCTCCTGTCTCCACCTAATGTACTGTGTAGTCCTTGTGGTGGTGGCAGCCAAACATAGGCATCAAGGGAGGAGCTTACTGTCTAGTTTCTACACGTCGCTTTACTAGTCTCTTCCCGCGGCTTGATTGTGCCTAAAAATTGTTGATGAATTCACAATGCAATGATCAAGTGCCAAGGAAAAAAAAATGAAAGAAAACTAATAAATTCTTACACTAATTTATTATTATTTCTTTCCTATATAATCAGTTACAAATAAGAAATGCAAGAGATTCAAATAATCTACTTATCATTTTCATGTTGTGCACAACTGGATGATTGTTGCTTCCTACCTGCTGTCATTCCCAAAAGCAAGGTCTCACGAAACCCTTCGTTTTACACTTCTTGTATGAATTTCTGCCCGTTTAGATTCATGCACGTTGTCCACCCTTTACCAGTCAATTAGCCCATTTCATCTGTCTATCTGCGTGGATACGACTGCCTACGTATCTATTGTATTTCTGAGGTATGTAGGTCACGTCTCCATTGGGTACTGCTGACTGCGCGAGACAGCAGCTTCACTAACGCTGGCTTTTACTGGAGAGAAAAGGAAATATTTGCTGGGAAAGCCGCCTTAAGATTTGCTGTGTGTTCTTACTTGCGTTTTATTTTCTAAAGCCCTCTTATGGAAAGTCTACTCTGGGTGTTCTTCTGAGTTTTGACGAGACAGACTGACCTGCATGGGGTTGCTCTGTTTTTTTACTTCTCGCCGTGTTTGCGCTGCTTTTGTCTTGCCTGTTACATAATCCATTTGTGCCTGCTCAATCTTTCCTCTCTTTGTGCTGTTTTTTGTTGTTTGGAGTTTTTGTTTGTTTGTTTGTTTTGTTTAACCCTGTTCTGAGAAGTCAGTTGTGCACTTCTTGAGTATTGCCGTGACCCCCCTGCAGAAAGCAAAGCCCCTGCCTGCCCGGTGCACCATCCCAGGAGGTGACCTTTGGGGGCAGAGGGCGTCGAAGCTGGAGATTGATTGCAGATTTCTGAGGGAAAGCAAAACTTGATGAACCCACATCTGATTCTGTGATGCTGCCCAAGAACATGGTGTTTCATGATGAGATGGGGTGATTTCTTCGTTTAGGGCTTGCATGTTTCTTTCCTGTTAGCGACAGATGAAGTCGTACTGGCTTGGTTGCGTTTGGGGCTTAACACAGGCTCAGCCTCAAAGATGTGAATAGCCCCAGTGAGGTCACCAGAGGTCTTTGCATGCTGCAGGTCTTGACGAGCTAGGCATGTACTTTGCTGAATTGAGGCTTCAGCTCTTCATGTTCCTTGACCTGCATAGCACAGTACTGTACTGTATTTGATCCTATACTCGTGCAGTTTCTCACCAGAAGAACCACTGAGTCATGTAATCTAGTACAAACCCCAAGTAGTGGCTCATCAGCCAAAATTACCAGCAAATGCTTTCATCCAGTTCACCACCTTTTTTCTGAAGGAGAAAGGAAACAGCTGTTTGAGTGAGGAGCACAGCCAGGCAGCTGGACGCCTCCTCCGTGCAGGCAGCCAGGCTGCTGCGGCCGCCCGCGGCGGCGAG